>NC_061842.1:26057993-26062993 GCF_019202785.1 Penaeus chinensis | reverse complement strand
GAAGAAGGGGAAAGAGAAAAAAAAAAAAAAAAAAGGAAAAAGAAAAAAAAAAAAATAAAAAACAACTATTAAAACAAAAACGAAAACAAACAAAAAAAAGGAATAAAAAAAAAAAAAAAGGGGTAAAAAAGGGGGGGAAAAAAAAGAAGAAGAAAGGGAAAAAAGAAAAGGGGGAAGAAGGAAAGAAGAAAGAAGAAAAAAGAAAAAAAAACCCAAAAGAAAGAAAACCCCCCCCCCCCCCCCCCCCCCCCCCCCCCCCCCCCCCCCCCCCCCCCCCCCAAAAAAAAAAAGAACCCCCCCCCCCCCCCCCCCCCCCCCCCCCCCCCCCCCCCCCCCCCCCCCCCCCCCCCCCCCCCCCCCCCCGGAAAAAAGGAAGGATATGATAATTGAGATTCAGAAAGAAAGTAGAGAGAAGTCCTTCCCCCCTTGACCCCCTGACTCCTTTTCCTCCTCTTCCTCTCTTCCTCCTCTTCCCCTTTCCCTTTCCGCCTTGGTTCCACGCGGGCCCGGGCGCGGCCCGCGCACGGAAGGGGGAGGAGAGGGGGGAAGGGGAGGAGGAGAGGAGGAGGAGGGAGGAGGAGGGAGGGGGGGAAAGGGGGGGAAAAGGAAAAAGGAGGAAGGAAAGAGAAAAAAAGGAAAAGAAAAGGAATGGGAGGGAGAAATAGAAAAAAGAAAAAGAAAAAGAAAAAGGAAAAAAGGAAAGAAGAAAAAAAAAAAAGAAAAAAAAAGAGAGGAAGAAAAAGAGGAGAATAAAAAGAGAAAAAGAAGAAAAAAAGGAGGGGAAGAAAGAAAGAAGAAGAAGAGAAGAAAAGAAAAAGAAAGAAGGATAAAAGAAGTAAAGAAGGAGAGGAGGAGGAAAGTGTAAAAAGCTAGAGAGGGGTGAATGGGGGGAAGCCCGGGGGGGCCCAAGGTGGTTTGGGGGGTGGGGGGGGGGGGGGGGGGGGTTTGAATGAAGGGGAGAGGGGGGTTTTTAGGGGGGGGTGAGGGGGGGAAGGTGGGGGTGGGGGGGGGCGGAGGGGGGGGAGGGGGGGGGGGGAAGTGGAAGGGGGGGGGGGAGGGAGGGGAAGTGGAAGGGGGGGGGGTGGGGAAAGAAGGAGAGGGGGGGGGGGGGGGAAGGGAAAGGATGGGGGAGGGGAGGGAAAAAGGGATGGGGGGGAAGGAAGGGAGGGAAAAGAGGAAGGTGGGGGTGGGGAAGTGGAAGGGGGGGAGAAGGGGGGAAGTAAGTAGAGGGGCTAAGGGAAGGGAAGGAAGAGGGGGGCGAGGGAAGAGGAGAAATAGTGGGGAGGGGGGGGTTTTTTATATATATTTGGGGAGTGGGGAAAGGGGGTAGCCCCCGTTACTGAAAGAAGTATTTTGAGGGAAAAAAAAATATGAATACAAATAATAAAATTTTAAATGAAGTACACCCTCTCTCTCTCTCTATCTCTCTCTCTCTCTCTTACCTCCTCTCTCTCGTTTCTCTTCTCTCTCCTTCCCCTCTCTCCTCTCTCTACTCCTCCTTTTCTATCTCTCTTTTTTATCAGTCTCTTTTATTTCCCTTTCCTTTACTTCGAAATGTCTTTAATTAGACAACCGAAATTTTACCTTTTACAATTCTCTCTTCATCTCCCTCTTCTCTTTATCTTTTATCAAATCCCCCCCTTTCTCCCTTTCCCCCTTTTAACTCGAAATCGAACACGATAAAAATTTACAAAAATAATTGAAAAGATTAATGACCAAAAAAAAAATAATATTTTTGTAATTCCCCCCCTCCCCAGTCCCCCCCCACCCACTTTATTTCGACGCCCCCTTCTTCCCTCCTTTACTTATTTTTTTTTTCTCCTTTCAATTCGAACACGCCACCCGTACCCTCCCCTTTTTCGGGGTTCGCGGGCGTGGGCGGGGGGGGCGTTTTTTGGGAAAACCCTCGGCGAAGGTTCAAAAACCAGCCATCGGGCGGGGGGGAGAGATGGGGAGAGAAGGGAGGGGGACGGGGGATGTGGGGAGGGGGGGGGGGGAGGGGGAGGAGAAAGGGGGGGGTATCAAAAATTTGGGCCCACGGGCAGAGATCAGAATTCAAAATGGAGGGCCCGGGGCAACAGAAGGGCTCGAAAAGGCAAAACCCAAATGCGCAAAAAAAACCCCGATTTTTCCAACCCCCCCAAGCCCTCCCCCCTCCTCCCTCGCTCCCTTCCCCCCCCTCCCTCCTCCTCTCCCTCTCCCCTCCCCTACCCTGTACCCCTCCCCTACCATCTTCCTTCCCTAACCCCTCCTAAACCCCCCCCCCCCTTTTCCCTTCCACTCGCTACTACACCGTCCGTGATGCAAACAATGGAAGTTGATAGTTTTCGAAGTCGCTACTCCCCGCCCCCCTCCCCCCAACCCCCCCAATCCCCCTCTCCCCTCCCCCCTGCCCCCTCTCCCCTCCCCCCTACTTGGAACTCTTGGACATAAAGGAAGGTGAGGGGGAGGGGGGAGGGATGGTGGGGGGGACATTTAATTATACGCTGGAGTTAATTACAACCAGATTGAAGATAAATCAAGTCGTCACTCCATAAGGGATTATATTCCGTTTTAATACTGAGTCTATCACTGGCAGAGAAAGAGAAGGAGAGAGGGAGGGATGAAGAAAGGGAGAGGGTGAGAGAAAGGGAGAGAAAGAAAAAGAGAAAGAGAGAAAAGAGAGAAGAGAGAAAGAGAGAGAGAGAGAGAGAGAGAGAGGGGAGAGAGAGGAGAGAGAGGGGAGAGAGAGAGAGAGAAAAGAAGAGAGGAGAGAGATAGAAGAAAAGAGAGAGAGAGAGGAGAGAGAGAAAGAAAGAGAGAGAAACAAAAAAGAGGAGGTGAAAGGGGTAGAGGAAGAGTAGGAGCGAAAGAAAGGGGGAGAAAGAGAGAAAGGGAGTGAGAGGGGTAAGAGAACTGGAATGTGAGAAAGGAAGGGGGAGAAAAGGCGGAGACGGAAGAGAAGAGAAAAAGGAAGAGAAGAGAAAAAGGAGGAGAAGAGGGGGAGGGGTAGAAGAGAGGAAGAGGAGGGGGGAGAGGTGGGGGGTGGAGGAGGTGGAGGACATTATTATCCGCGATGAATTAAGATGATAAGGCGAGACCTCCCCCCCACTCTTTAAATTTACCTGACTTTTTTCTATCTAAGGGGGGGGGGAGGGCAAAAATGAGACAAAGAAAGAGTAACATGAAAAAGAGTGGGCGGGGAAGGGGGGGGGTGCGAGAGAAAAGAGAGAGAGAGAGAGAGAGAGAGAGAAGAGAGAAGAAGAGAGAGGAGAGAGAGAGAGAGAGAGAGAGAGAAGAGTGAAACAGAGAGAGAAGAGTGAAACAGAGACAGAAAGGAGCCAAAAAATAAATTAAAAAATACAGACAAAAGAAAGATAACGAGCACGCAAAGCCAGAGAGTGCCCTTCATCCAAGGGCCTGCCCCCCCCCCCAAAGCCCCAACCCCGGAGACGCCGAAACAAGATCACGGAATCCATCACCCTCTTATAAGATCAACAGCTCCGGGGAGATTGACGAGATAGACCGGGGCGACAACCGCAGTACGCATCGCACACTGTGTGAACGAGACCAGTGCCTTCTCCTCACCCTCCTCCTTCCTCTTCTCCTTCTCCTTCTCCTTCTCCTTCTCCCTCTTCTCCCTCTCCTCCTTCTCCTCCTTCTCCTCCTTCTTCTTCTTCTTCAACTCTTTTCCTCGTTTTCTCTTCATTGTCTTCTTATGGTCTTGCTTTTATTTTCCTTTTTTCCCCCTAAGTCCTACTTTTCTCTTACCTTTCCTCTCTCTCTCTCTCTCTCTCTCTCTCCTCTCTCTCTCTTTTTCTCTCTCTCCTTTTCTTCTCTCTCTTTCCCTCTCTCTCTCTTTCTCTCTCTCTCTCTCTCTCCTCCTCTTTCACCATCCCTCCTCCTTCTCCTCCTCTTCCAACGACCTATTCTCCTCTCTCGCGTAATTATGAATGCCAAATGACCACCACTGACCAATCAACGACCGACTCTCCCCCCCTCTTCCCCCCCCCCCCCCCCTCCCTGCCCCAGAATGAATTGAATCGCAAGAAGCGCTAAGACCCTTTGGGACTCTTGGGACGTCGGAGTCTCTCGGGACGCCGAATTTTGGGACGCCAGGACACCCCCCCCCCCCCCTCCCCAGAACACTGTCGGGGGGTGAGGAAGGGACTCTTTAAAAAAACACGCTTTAGGGCTCAAGAAAAAATCTCAACTCTCGAGACTCTGAAGTGAACCCGAGAACTCTTTTTAAAGGACGCTGCTGAAAACGACACGAAAGCTAAGACGCGGAGAAGTGAATTACCCTGGACCCTAAGGACGCCGAGAGACCCCCGGACCGGGGCCCGGGGGCCAAACTGCGGGCGGGGGTCCCTTTTCCGGGGGGGGGGGGGAATCCAAAATCTAAGTTTTCTCGCCCCCCCAAAAAAGGGGCCCAAACGGCAAGTGTGTCCCGGCTTAGGCTTCCGTTCCCACAACCAAAGCGGAGGGGGGGGGATGGGAGGGAGGAGGAGAGGAGGAGGGGGGAGGAGGAGGGGAGGGAGGAGGAGGGGGAGGAGGGAAGGAGGAGGAAGAGGAGGAAAGGAGTGGGAGGAGGAGGGGATGGAGGAGGAGGAGGGGGGAGGAAAAGGGGAAGGAAAGGAAGGGGAAGGAGGAGGAGAAGAAAAAAGAAGGAGAAGGGGAGGAGGAGAAGGAGAGAAGAGGAGGAGGAAGAGGAGGAGGAAGAGGAGGCAGAGAAGAAGGAGAAGGTGATGGATGAGGAAAATGAGAAAGAAATGACAGAAGAAAATAAAGAATAAAAAAAGCAACAGCAGCAAACAACAACAACAACAACAACAACCAGAAAAAAATGCAGTAGAAGAAAAACAAAAAGAGTTAAAGATGAGGAGGAGGAGGAAGAAGATAACAGCCTGGCGGGGCCATGGGAGTTGGTTTTATGGCAGCAGCACAGGGCCGCAGCAGAGCAGCAGCAATGGCCACCTGCTGTTCATTCGGGCGGTTCCCAGCGATGGCACAGCCGAAAC
>NC_061842.1:26037993-26055493 GCF_019202785.1 Penaeus chinensis | reverse complement strand
AAAAATAAAAAAAAAAAAAAAAAAAAAAACGAAGCAGGGAAAAGAAAGGTGTTGATTGCTGGGAAAAAGGTGTCAGGTGTGAGGGGGGGGGGGGGAAAGAAAGGGAGAGGGGAGAGACACATGGGGAGATAAGTAGGAAAGATATGAAGGGGCCCGAAGGGGGGATCATAAAGAAGGATGGAGAGGTGATAGTCCACATATAATCCGGAAAGGTAATGTGAGAAGGCAAGCTACCCAACAAGTAAGATGAAAATGAAAAAGGAGAGAAGAGAGAGAGAGAGAAGAGAGAGAGAAGAGAAAAAAAGAGAGAGAGAGAGGGGAGAGGGGAAGAGAGAGGAGAAAAGAGAGAGAGAGGAGAGAGAGAGAGAGAAAAGGGGGGACGGGGGGGAGGGGGAGAAGAGAAGGGGAGAGAGAGAGAGAGAGAAGAGAAAGGGGGGAAAAAAAAACAATGTGAAATAGAATAGAAGAGAATTGCATAGAGGAGAAGAGAGGGGAAGAGGTTAGAAAATGAGATGAGAAGAGAAGAGAGAAAAAGAGGAGTGGAGAGGAGGAGAAGAGAAGGAGAAGAGTAGAAGAGGAGAGGAGAGGAGAGAAGAGATAAAATTTAAAAAAAGAGAGAAATTGAAGAAAAAGAAAGAAAAAGAAAAAAAAAAAGAGGGGAGAAATGAGAGGAGAAAAGAGAAGAAGAGGAAGAAGAGGAGAAAAAAAACCCAGAAACAGGGCAGAGAACATAAAGCCCAGGTCGAGAAACGCAAAGTCTTCTCATAGCTGCAGCTGGCAGAGGCAAGCGGGGGGGGGGGGCCAGAGGGCATAGCGGGGGGAGGGGGGGGATCCCCCCACCACCGGGCACCCTCCCTCCCAAGTGCCCGCGCCAGGTGACACCTTTCCCCCCTTTCCCTCGCAAAACCCCCCCCTCCCCCTTTAAAACAAAAAAGGGGAAATGAAAAAAAGCCGAAGAAGAGGGAAGTGAGCGAGAGAAAAGAGAGAAAAAAAGAGAGAGAGAGAGAGAGAAAGAGAAAAGGGAGCGGTGCAGCGGCCAAATGAGCGGCCTTTTAACCCCAACCACACCCTGGATTTGAGAGGTAATTTGCCACACACAAATTATAATCCTGATGACAATGGATGCGTTAATCCCACCTACCACCTCCTCCTCCTCCTCCTCCTCCCCTCTTTTCTCTTTTCCCCTCTCCCCTCTCCCCTCTCGGCCCCGCAACTTTACTCAGAAGCCCAAGAGCGTCAGGTGTCATGTGACTCCCCTTAACCTCAACCCCCCCTTTCCCCCCCCCATCCTCCTCACGCCCTCCCCTCCCCCCTACCCCTGGCATGCTCCTATCCCCTCATCCCTCCACTCTCCCCCCCCCCCCCCCCCACACACCCCCTCCTCTTCACCCACCTGGCCTCTTAACTATCTTCCCCCCCACCCCTCCCCCCTCCCCCCCACCGACACAATCAGCAACGGACAATCACGGGCCCCCAAAGGCACATCACAAACCCTCCGCCCACCGCCACCCGCGTCACCGCACTTGATGCCGAACCGCACCGAACCGCAGAAGCAACAGCTGGTTCATTCAACAATCCTTGTGGCGAGTACATCCCCCCCACCAACCCCTTCCCCCCCCCCCCCCAAAAAAAAAAAAAATCAAACAATAAAAAAAAATAGTATGTATTACAATGGGAGGTTCTCTTGACCGCACATTATACGGTGCAGATGTTGACTATCGATTTGTTTTTTTTTTTTTTTCACTGGTTATCGTGTGACAACTGTTTTTTTTAAACGGCAACGTGCCCCCTAGCCGGCACTTTCGCCCTCGGTGAATGGGAGAGGGGGGGGGGGGGAGGGGGAGGGGGTTGCTAGGTTGAGAAAGGAAAATGGAAGGGGTGAAGAGGAGGGGGGGTGAGGGCTGTGGGCACATGTGCGTGTCCATTAACATAGGTATATAGACATCCGAGCTAAAGAGAATGATATGTGTGTGTACACGTGTGTATGTACACACACAGTGCGTATGTATAATTTAAATAAGCAAAGAAAAAAAAGATAAAATGAGTTGAGGAATGAAGAGGAGAGAAAAGAGGAGAGAAGAAGAAGAGAGGGTGAAGATAAAGGAATGAACCCGCAATTTTTTAGAATAAGAGAAAAGAGACAGAAAATAAAAAGAAAGAACAGAAAAGAATAATGGGAGAAAAAAAAAAAAAAAGAGAAAAAAGAAGAGAAAAGAAAGAAAAAAAAGAAGAGAACAGAGAGATGGGGAAAAAGATAAGAGAACAGAAAGAAAATAAAAAAAGGGGATGAAAGAAAGAGAACAGAAAGAAAGAAAAGAGAGATTAGATGAGAAAAAGAAAGAACAGAACAGAAAAAAAGAGATATGAGATTGGGTAAAAAAAGAGAAAAAAGAAGAGAAGAGAACAAAAAAAGAAAAAAAAAAGGAAAAAAAAAATGGGTGGGGGGAAAAAAAACAAAAAAAAGGGGGCAAGAAAAAACAAAAAACAAAAAAAAGGATGAATCGCACATTGCAGCGAATGAAGAGGATTGCAAAGCGCGGCCGCCCACGATGAGGATGAACACACTTTCACCTCTCACTGCAATGCCCGCCCCCACCCTTTTCCCCTTTCCCCTTTCCCCTCCCCCTCTCTCCTTTTCCTCCTCCTTCCGTGCCTCTCGTACCCACTTCTTCCGCTTCCCCTTCCTCTCCTTCTCCTTCTCCTTCTCCTTCTCCTTCTCCTTCTCCTTCTTCTGCCATCCTTTCTTCTCATTCCAGCACCTTCATCTCTACAATTCTCCTCCCCCTTTTCTTCTCCCCTCTCTTCTCCTCCATCCTCCGTGCCTCTCTCACTCCTCCCTATTCTTAATCATCCTTTTCCCTTTATCCCCTTCCTTTTTCCCAGTCCCCCCCCTCAACGCAATCCCCCCCCCCCCCCCCCCTTTCTTAATAGAGACGGCGACCTTGGTGTGTGCTCTATGCTCGTACAAAGAGCGAACCCGGATTTTCACTCGGAATAAAGATAAAAAAAAAAAAAAAAAAAAAATAAAATACTAAAAAGAAAAAAAAGAGAATAATAATAATAATTTAAAAAATCGGAATTTTTGAGATAAAAATTTATCTTTCCTATTCTCCCTCTTCCTCTCCTTCTCCCTTCGTATCTTTACTCCCTAAACCTGACTTCCTATCCTTCTGTGTCATTGTTTTCCTCTCTTATCGTATATTCCCTTTTTCAATTCTTTATCGCTCCACCTACTTCCCCTATTTATCTACTATCTCCTCCTTTCCTCGTGTCTTCGCTCCCCAAAATCTTCGATCTATTTATATCTATCTACCTTCAATCGATCTTTTTTCATTGATCTACCTGTTAATCTATCAACCTACCTATATGTCTATCCCTGTCTATCAATGTAAATCTATATACCTTCCACCACCCTCCATATCTATCTATCTACCCATCTATCTATCCATCAACCACGCCTTCCCTCCCTTTCCTCTCCCCCATCCACCCATCTACCCCCACCCCTATCAATGGCGTCTTTGTTACATTATTGCCCACCGCTGTTCCAGTCGTGCCCTCCCCCCCCCCCCTTCGTCCCTTCTTCCCCCCCTCCCCCCCCTCTTTCTTTGCCCCAGACATTCGAGCTATTCCGGGCATGTCCGTCGACCCATTAGCGTGCTATCTCTGGCCTCCGATAAAACCCTTGGCGAGATAATGCAGATGAATATTCAACATGTCCCTTGCCTTCCCTATCCCTATCCCCTTCCCCGTCCCTCCCCTATCCATTCGCCATTCAATGCGGAACACTCGAAGGGTAATGGGTACCTTACGTGGGCAATAAAAGTTAAAATATTATCTGATCTGCTTTGCCTTTTTTTTTCTCTGAGGGATGAGGAGATGGTAATTAATATACTCCGCGTGTCTACTGCTTTTTTTTTCCTATCTACGTTTCTCCCTTTTCTGTTTGTTTGGCGTTATTCCCATTCCCCTCTTCTATCTACTCACATTCTTTTTTCTTTTATCTTCAAAATTCCCCCCTTTTCTGTATTCTATTCCATTCTCTCCTTCTCTGCCCATTCATTTACCCTCTCTCTCTCCCTCCCTTCATTTTCTTCCCTCTGGCTATTTCCCTAGTTATTCACTGTCCTCGTCTTCAAATCATTCCTACGTCCTTCTCCCCAGCTCTGTATCTACTCATCCCCCCCCCTCTTCTTACTCTAACCCCTCCCTCTTACTCCTCTATTCCTTCCTTCCATCTTCCTTCCCCCGTCCCCTCCCTTTCCCTCCTTTTCCCTCCCTTCCCTCCCTTTCCCTCCCTTCCCTCCCTTCCCTCCCTTTCCCTCCCCCTGGGCCGTTCCGTGAGCGCGACCACATAGGTTGTCGAAGGGAGCGTGGGCCAGCGTTTCACAAGTCCCACAAGGCGGCGCCGTGTCTGAACCTGCCCCGTGACTCACTTAGTTAGGAGGAGGAGGAGGAGGAGGAGGAGGAGGAGGAGGAGGAGGAGGAGGAGGAGGAGGAGGAGGAGGAGGAGGAGGGAGGCGGAGGAGGAGGAGGGGGAGGAGGAGGAGGAGGAGGAGGAGGAGGAGGAGGAGGAGGAGGAGGAGGAGGAGAAGGAGAAGGAGAAGGAGAAGGGAGAAGGGAGGGAGGGAGGGAGGGAGGAGAAGAAGAAGGAAGAAGTAAGGAGAACGAGATAGAGAAGGAGGAGGAAAATAATAATAAGAAAGAAAGAACCAATAACAAAGAGAAAGAAAAGGAGGAGGAGGAGGAGGAGAAGGGCTGCCCCCCCCCCACCCCTTCCTCCGCCCACTTTCTCCCATAACTCACCTGTCTTTTCCTCCCCTTCCCCCCCTCCCTCCTTCCCTCACCTAAGGCCCTCACCCCCCCCCCCATTTACCCCAAGCCCCTATGTGCAATTCGTGAGTCCCATATTCACCCTTCGTTCGCCTGCAATGTGCAATGACGAAATATTATATCCCCCCCCCTTATCACCCACAATATCTTAAGATCTTGCTCATTACCTTGCTTAGTTCTTCGTTTTCATCTTCATTTCTCTCCCCCTCCTCTCCCTCTCCTCTTCTTTCCTCTCCTTCTCTTCCCCCTCCTTCCCTCTCCCTCTTCCTTCTCCCCCCCATCCTTCCCTCTCCCTCTTCCTTTTCTTCCCCCTCCTTCCCTCTCCCTCTTCCTTTCTCCCCCCTCCTTCCCTCTCCCTCTTCCTTTCTCCCCCCTCCTTCCCTCTCCCTCTCCCTTCCTCCCCTCTCCCTACTTTTCCCTCTCCCCCTCCCTCCTTCCCACTCCCTCCTTCCCACTCCCTCCCCCTCACTCCTTCCCACTCCCACTCCCACTCCCTCCCTCTCCCCCTCCTCCTCCTCCTCCTCCTCCTCCTCCCCCTCCTCCTCCTCCTCCTCCTCCTCCTCCTCCTCCTCCTCCTCCTCCTTCCCACTCCCACTCCCACTCCCACTCCCTCCCACTCCCTCCCCCTCCTCTCCCCCTCCTCTCCTCCTCCTCCTCCTCCTCCTCCTCCTCCTCCTCCTCCTCCTCCTCCTCCTCCTCCTCCTCCTCCTCCTCCTCCTCCTCCTCCCCCTCCCCCTCCCACTCCACTCCCTCCCCTCTCCTCCTCCTCCCTCCTCCCTCCCTCCCTCCTCCTCCTCCTCCTCCTCCTCCTCCTCCTCCTCCTCCTCCTCCTCCTCCTCCTCCTCCCTCCTTCCCCCTCCTCCTCCCCTCCCTCCTCCTCCTCCTCCTCCTCCCCCTCCCTCCTCCTCCCTCCCTCCTTCCCCCTCCCTCCTTCCCCCTCCCTCCTTCCCCCCCTCCCTCCTTCCCCCTCCCTCCTTCCCCCTCCCTCCTTCCCCCTCCCTCCTTCCCCCTCCCTCCTTCCCCCTCCCTCCTTCCCCCTCCCCCTCCCTCTCCCCATCTCCACTCCTGTTCCAACGCGTTTCAACTCCGACGCCATCAAGCCATACTCTGCGCCATCCAACGCTGGCCTCGTCATCACACGGAGACTCGGAGCCCCGTGTCTTTTCTCTTCGGTTTTCTTTCGGTCTTCTCTCTCCTCCTACTCCTCATTCTTCGCAGTTTTTGCTTCTCCCATTTTTTTTCTTTTTCTTATATATGTGCTTTGCCTGTTTCTTCTTCTTTCTTTGTATTTTATCTTCCCTTTCCTCTCATTTCTCTTTCCTTGTGTCTCTTTCTTCCTCCCTTTTTCTTTTTTCATTTTCTTCTTCTCCTTCTTTCTCTTCCTCCTCCACATATTCCTCTTTTCTCTTCCTCCTCCTCCTATTCCTCTTTTCTCTCCCCTTTCCTCCTCCTCTTCGCCACCGCCCAAACCCGTGTCTTGCACAATACGGCATCTTCACCCTTCCCGCTGGTTACGCATCGAACCCGCTCTCTCTTCCTTAACTTCTTGAGATAAAGAAATGGAGAAGAGCGAGAGAGAGAGAATAAAAATTAAAGCGGGATAGGGGAAAAGAAAGAGAGAGAAAAGGAGAGAGAAGAGAAAAAAGAGAAGAAACAGAAAAGAAAGGAGGGGAAAAAGACACAAAAGAAAAGACAAAGAGTGAGAGAGAAAAAAAATGAAATCAAAGACCAGACCCCCTCCAGGAACAACCTCCCCCCCCCAGCAACGACGTACTAAAACGTATTCATGTTTACAAGTGTAGAATACATTACAAGACGCGTATTTAACAGATTCCGAATACACCTTCGCCAGAAATACACAACGAAAATATATTAGAACCCCAATTAAATACATCTCTTGTACTGAGAAGATATTCACCCTCACTAATACCTTTTCTACAAACGACCCAATATTCTCACTAATACATATCCTACGAACGACCCAATACGAGGCCTATACGAAATTTACTTGACCTAGGCCATGCCAGGTACCAAACTGCCCACGCCCGCCCACCCTTCCTACACGCGAGGCATCAGTCAACCCACCACGACTTGATGGAATAAAAACGCCTTCCATTTATCTATCGCTTTGTCTGTTGATGTAATGAATATTTTTGATTGTGAAATAAAAACGCCTTCTATTAATCTATCGCCTTGTATGTTGAAATGACTATCATGAATATTTTTTATGATGATATGAAAACACTTTCTATTAATCTCTCGCTTTGTCGGTGGAAATAACCAAAATGAACACTTCTTTACGATGAAATAAAAAAAAAAAACACCTTCTATTTACCTATTGCTTTGTTTGTTGAAATAATCTTAATCCATCCATCCATCCATCCATCCATCCATCCATCAATTCATCCATCCATCTATCAATCCGTCTATCTATCTATCTATCCGTCTATCTATCTATCCGTCTATCCATATATCTATCAATCTATCAATCTCTCTATCTATCTATCTCACCATACAGACCAATCCTAACAAACGAAGCGAAACGGCAGAGGCCTCGCCAGGGGGAGAAGTGCCACCCCTCGCCCCCCCCCCCCCCAAGCGAGATACAAGAACCCACAGGTGCCAGCTTAGCGCGCGGAAGAGAGAGAGAGTGGGTAGAGAGGGCGTGGGAGTGTGTGAGAGAGTGCCACCTCCTCATCGTATGCCCCTCCACCCCTCCACCCCTCCACCCCTCTGCCCTAGTGCCTCCCCTCACCCCTCTCCCATATCCATCTCCCCTCTTTTACTCTATCCCGTATCATGTCCCCTCACTCTCCCCTCTCCTATCCCTTCCCCTCCCTCCCTCCCTCCCTCCCTCCCTCCCTCCCTCCCCTCTCCCTCACGAAACCCATCAATCACCGACGACAAAACCTAAACATGCCACTCATGTTTCGACCCAGAACAAACAACAATAAACAACCTCAGTGTGTCGTCAATGTCGTCGTTTCGCTAGACCCCCCTACACGGGCCGATTATGGAGTTCCCGTTTTCTATGAAAAAAAAGAAAAAAAGAAAACAGGACCGTCGTTTTCTTTTTTTTTTTTTCTTATTTTTCTCCGAGATGGAATAAGCGGAGAACGAAGGAAGAGAAGAAGAATGGGGGTGAATAAAGAGAGGGAAAAGAGAGAAGGGGGTGGGGGGATCAAGAAGAAGAAGAAGAAGAAGAAGAAGAAGAAGAAGAAGAAGAAGAAGAAGAAGAAGAAGAAGAAGAAGAAGAAGAAGAAGAAGAAGAAGAAGAAGAAGAAGTAGAAGAAGAAGAAGAAGAAGAAGTAGAAGAAGAAGAAGTAGAAGAAGAAATAGAAGAAGTAGAAGAAGAAGAAGTAGACGAAGAAATAGAAGAAGAAGAAGAAGAAGAAGAAGTAGAACAAGAAGTAGAAGAACAAGAATAACAAGAAGAACAAGAACACAAAGTAGAAAAAAAAGTGACAAAAGACAGAGAGAAGAAAGGAGACGGGGAAAAAAAGAGAACAAGAGAGTGATGAAAGCCGCCAGATAGCCCTCCATAATCTGCACCTCGCTGGTAATTACAAAGCGAAAGATAAGAGAGGTCAAGTGAAGAGTAACAAGACAATTATAAAAGGGAGCGTGAGGCTGTCAGGCGGGGGGGGGGGGGGGGGTAGGAGAGAGAGAGAGAGAAGGGAGGAGTTGAGAAAGGAGAAGAAGAGGGGAGAGGAGAGAGACGAATGAAACAGGGGTAAGCGAGAAAAGAGGGAGAGAAAAATTGCCTAGTAAAATAAAATAAAACCAGGAAGAGGGGACACAGGAGAAATAAGGAGGAGGAGGAGGAGGAGGAGGAGGAGGAGGAGAAGACGATGCCGATAAGAGAGAGAGAGAGAGAGAGAGAGAGAGAGAGAGAGAGAGAGAGAGAGAGAGAGAGAGAGAGAGAGAGAGAGAGAGAGAGAGAGAGAGAGAGGGGGGGGGGGAGAGCCGGCTATAATTAACCGATGTAAAGCAAGTGAGGTGAAGAGAAGGTCAAGAGGTCACCCGCTCGAGTTTCTCACGTTCGGGTGCCACGAGGCATCTAGTAACGAGTGCCAGACATAAAAATATTCGTACAAAGGAGCAGTCAGCCATCACACCTCCCGGGACCTAATTTGTGAAGAGGGAAAACAGTTAAAGACCGAGAGAGAGAGAGAGAGAGAGAGAGAGAGAGAGAGAGAGAGAGAGAGAGAGAGAGAGAGAGAGAGAGAGAGAGAGAGAGAGAGAGAGAGAGAGAGGGAAAAAAAACTGGTGTTGGTTAGTTAGCCTTTCTCTAACGTCGAATAAAATATATACATATATAGAATGATCACGTAATCACTTGATCAGGCTAACTGATTGGGAGCTGCACATTAAAGCAATTAAAATGTATGACTTAATACTGAACGTGGGAGTGAAAGTCTGGGTACGTGATTGTGTGCATGTGTGAGAGTTTGAGTGTGGATGTTTGAGTGTGGGTGAGTAGTGAGTATGTATGTGTAAGTGTGAATGCGAGTGAGCGAGGATGCTGTGAGTGTGAGTGAGTATGTTCGTGTGAGACAATGAGTGTGAGTGACTGCCTACGTGCCAAAATCACCGAGACTTCATGTGAATATGAGTACTTACGAGAGCGAGTGCGCGCCTACATGTCATGGCACTGGCGTGGGTGCCGGACTGGCCCCCACATGTGTTCCCCAGTGGCACTCAAGGAATGCGACTTCTCGTATGACCAGGCATCACATACGCCTTCCTGGTCTGAACGCCTGTCGATTAAAATCATCCCCCTCCCCCCTTCGCCAGTGTGTCCCACGAGAACGCTCCTTCCTACGAGAAAACCCAGAGCCTTCAGAATCCCCCCCCCCTTTTCTCCAATAGCCAGCAACCCCCCTCCTCTGCGCCAACCCCACTCAAGACCCCACTCCAAGACCTCCCCTTACCCCCTCCCTCCCCAACGCCCGTCGCCTAAACATACGCGCCCACAGACGTTAGGCGTAGAGGCACCCTGCGCGCCGCGATGTAGGACAAGTGTAGCCCGTATCATGTGGCACCCTCCGGAGGGCCTTGGGGGAGGGGAGGGTGCGCGGAGAGGGTGGGGGGGACGAGGCTGGGTGCCACAGAACCCCCGGGGCGCCTCCTCTTACGCCCTCGATCAGAACATCGCACCCGGCGTAGGATTCCTCGCTGTCCTCCTGACGACCATCCTTCAGCGGACGCCAAAGACGCCACAGACGCGTTAGCAACTCCCGTAGAAGAGTGTCTGAGGGAGGCGCCGGACCCAAAATCAAAGGAAAATATCGAAAGTTATTTGCGAATGTTGACGAAACGAAAGAAGCGAGGATAAAACTAATTAAAAAAATGGAATAAAGGGAGAAGGACAAATAAAAAAGCCAACGGAAAGAAGCGAGAAAAAACAGGAAAGGAAGAAAAAAGGAAACACATAAAAAACACTGTCGACATAAACGAGAGGCGCGAAAATTAGGAAAAAAAAGGAGAGGAAAAGGGGACAGGGATAAAGACACGCACGCACGCACACACACACACACTCACAAACCAGTCATGGGCACAACGTGACGCGGGGAAACAGGTGGGAAACTGACTTCAAAAACGAGGCGAACAGCATCTTCCTTCATAACACGCCACGCCATCAACCTCGAACAACCCCCCCTCCCTCTACCCTACTCCCCTTTTCCCCTCTGCAGCCTTCCCACCCCTCCCTTCTTCCCCCTCCCTCCCGTCTTCTCCTTCTCCTCCTCCTCCCTCCTCTCCCCCCTTTCCACCCCCTCCTCCTCCCCCCCTCCCACCTCCTCCTCCTCCTCCTCTCCCCCCCATAAACCTCCTCCCACCTCCCTCGCCCCCTCCCCCTTCCACCCTCCTCCCACCCCCCCCGCCCCCTCCCTCCCTCCAACCTCTCCCCCCTTCGACCCCAACGTCCCCGGCTGTCACAACAAATCCTCGACTCGAGTTTCCTTCGGCGCTGTCTCTCTCTCTCTCTCTCTCGCCCTCGAACTTCGCCCCCGGACTTCGCCCTCGACGCCGGGAACCACCTGTGTCGCTGCCTCGTCTCCACCACCTCGCCCTCGACCAGACACGCGCGGGTATGTCCGTCCGTCCGCCGCGGTGTTAATGCCCCCGAGTGTAATTTCTGTTATCGAAGGAGAAATGGGAGAAACGAAGGAAAGGAAGAAGAGGTGAGCAGGAAAAGGAGAGAGGAAGGACAGGAAGAGGGATGAGCAGGAAAAGGAGAATGAGGAAGGAAGAGAGGAGGGATGAATAACCAATAACAATATATCAAACCCTCAAAGTCTTTCCTCATTCTCTCCTCCTTTCTCTTTCTCTTCTCTTCTCTTTCCGTTTTCCCCTCTTATCTACTTCGCTCAGCAACTCTTTCATTTTTTTTTTTTCTCTCTCTCTCTCTCCTTCTCTCCCACCCTCTCCCTCTCTTCCCCCTCCTTTCGCCTCCTCCTCCAACCACTCGAGGGTAAGCCCAAGTTTCCGAAATCTCAAGCTGGATGATGAAGGCGGTCATCAGGAAGATTTCAACGCTCGCTGAAAGACCGATCACCGTAAAAAATATCTATCGTAATCTAATCCTGATAACTGTGAAAAAGGGGAAAATACCTACGAATTCCTACATTTTTTGGAAACTTACCGCCAAAAATCTCTCTCTCTCTCTCTCTCTCTCTCTCTCTCTCTCTCTCTCTCTCTCTCTCTCTCTCTCTCTCTCTCTCTCTCTCTCTCTCTCTCTCTCTCTTCTCTCTCCTTCTTCCTTTTTCTTTCACGATCAGGCGTTGGGACATTATCGGCCCCGCTCGAGTTTCTTTCTGTTTCTCAAGATCGCACGCAGCCCCCGACGCCTTTGTCGTGAAACATTAAATCATTTCTCGGGCTCAGAAGGCGATATCCCACGCTGGATAAAATTACTTCCCCTTTGATATCAACCGAGAGGATTTCCCAACACCCTGACTCCTCCGTGTCCGTTTCTCTCCCTCTCTCTTCTTCTTTCCTAAGTAAAACAAAAAAAAAGAATAAGATAAAAGAATGGCTGTAAGAAGCAGGAGGAGAAGGGAGGAGGGAGGAAGGAAGAAAGAGAGAGAGAGAGAACAAAAAAAAAAAAAAGGAGAGAATAATCCCCGAAAAGATATTGAAATAAGCTCGCCCCATTTCGCAGGCTATTCAATTTCGCTGTCATTAGAGGGCACGCCGCCTTCCACGTCGTACAGAGATAGGCAGCCATTTTGTTACAACGGAACCCCGCCCAGCCTTGCTTTCCCATCCTACCAGTACCCCGCCCTTGCACCCCCCCCACCCGTGCCCCAACTCCCAACCCCCCGTATCCCCAACTCCTACCTCCCCTCCATACTCCGATCCCCCTCTCCCTCTCCCTCTCCCCCCTCTCCCCTCTCCCCTCTCCCCCTCTCCCCTCTCCACCGTCCACGCCCTCCTCCCACGCCCCATGCCAAACCCCCTCCACTCTCCCCCACATCCTTGCCTCTCTCTCCCTCTCCCTCTCCCTCTCCCTCCCCCCTCTCTCTCTCTCGCTCGGGTGAGAGAGAGTGAGAGCGGAAGAGCGAAAGAGGAAGTGAGTAGAGTGTGAAAGAACGAGAGAGAGAGAGAGAGAGAGAGAGAGAGAGAGAGAGAGAGAGAGAGAGAGAGAGAGAGAGAGAGAGAGAGAGAGAGAGAGAGAGAGAGATAGAGATAGAGATAGAGATAGAGATAGAGATAGAGATAGAGATAGAGATAGAGATAGAGAGAGAGAGATAGAGATAGAGAACGAACTAGCGAGAGTACCCGTGAGCAGAGAAGGCGAGAGCTCCGAGTGAGCGAGAGAGACCGGACGGTACAGAGCGAGAGAGGGAGAAAGTCCGGCGTCGACAAACCGCCCTCTCCCATAATTGACAATCAGGTTTTGCTCCCATGAATCGGAATAATTACATGCATGCACATCTTCTGCCATCGCCAGATAACAGCGCGTGCGGGGGGGGGGGGGGGGGGCAAGAGGGGGGGGGGAGGTGAGAGGATGGAAGGAGGAGAGGGAGAGGAGAAAGAGCAGAAGATGGAGGAGAAGAAAGAGACCGAGAAGGAGAGAGGTGAAAGAGAAGAGGAGGAAGAAGAAGAAGAAGAAGAAGAAGAAACAATGAGAAAGAAAAGGAGGAGGAGGAGGAAAAGCGATGACGAGGAGATGAAGGAGAAGAGGAAGAGGGGAAAGGGAAAAGGGAGCGGAGGAAAGGGAAGGAGCACGAGAGAGAGAGAGAAGGATGGAGGTAAGGTGGGAGGAAGGGGGGCGGGGAAGGGGGAGGGGGAGGGGTGCGTTGATCTTGCCTTGGTCAGGGCAACATAATGCCACAACGTGACCTCGGTTCGGCTCCGCTATCGGCCTTATCACAACTTGCCTATTCCTTTACCTCAACTCCCCCCCCCCCCTTGACACCCACCTCCGCTTCTCTCTTTTCTTCTGTCTTTGTATCTCTATATCTTAGTCTCTCTCTCCCTCTCTCCCTCTCTCCCTCTCTCCCTCTCTCCCTCTCTCCCTCCCTCCCTCCCTCCTCCCTCCTCCCTCCCTCCCTCCCTCCCTCCCTCCCTCCCTCCCTCCCTCCCTCCCCCTCTCTCTCTCTCCCCCTCCTACCTTAAATCATCACAAACTTTATTTCAAACAATCAAACACAGCAAAATCAGTCCCCCCCAAAAAAAAAACAAAAACAAAAAAAACACCGTCTTCAAAATCAAACCAACAAAACAATCAAACAATCAAACAAACAAACAAACAGCACCACTCCGGAGTCGTTCTTCCGCGACCCGACCGACCCACTCCAGAGGCTGCCCGGGAGTGGACGCGATGCATCATACTTATCCGGCATCAGGGAGTAAGAAGCGATGGGGTGGGGGTGTGGGGGTACCTGTAAGATGGGGGAGAGGGGGGGTGGAGGGTAGGGGGTGGGGTGGGTGGGGGGAGGAGATCCACCACCAGACACTTACCTGGAAAGAAAGAGAGAAAAAAATATTAATATCAATCCGAATATACCTTGAGATTATATCCCAACATACCACTTTCTCTTAAAAAAAAAAAAAACACACACACAGTAAAACAAATACAAATAAAACAAAGTAAAAAAGAACATACAAGGAAAAAAAACTCTCTTTTAAAATAAATATATACAGACGTAGCACCAACTCACCCGCGTATGAAAGGCAAACAGAGCAAGGATGTAAAGCACAAAAGAGAGACATTTATGGCCTATCTCACGCCATATCTGAGAAGGTACAATCCGGGGAGGACGGTGAGCGAGAGTGAGAGATAAAGGAGGGAGGGAGGGAGGGAGAGAGGGAGGAAGGGAGGGAGGAAGGGAGATAGGGAGAGGGAGACATAAAGAGGGAGGAGGGGAGGAAGGGAGGGAGGGAGGGAGGGAGGGAGGGAGGGAGAGAAATAGAGGCAGGAAGGGAGGGAGGGAGGGAGGAAGGGAGGGAGGAAGGGAGGGAGGGAGGAAAGGAGAGAGAGAGAGAGGGAGACAGGGAGAGAGGGAGTGGGAGAGAGAGAGGGAGAGAGGGAGTGGATGCGAGGAAGTGGGGGGGGGGGAGATGGTAAAGATAGATGAATGGATAAAAAGAGTGGAAGGGAAGGAGGGAGAGATGGAGAAGGAGAGATACATTTTGTTTACTTTGACAAGTTTATGAGAGAGATAGAGATAGAGATAGAGATAGAGATAGAGAGAGAGAGAGAGAGAGAGAGAGAGAGAGAGAGAGAGAAGAGAGAGAAGAGAGAGAAGAGAGAGAAGAGAGAGAAGAGAGAGAAGAGAGAGAAGAGAGAGAAGAGAGCGAGAGAAGAGAGAGAGACCGACAAAAACAGAAACCGAGAACAAAACAAACGAAACAAAAAAAAATGAATCCAACAGAAGCTGAAACCACACAAACAACAAACACGCCCAACACCAAATCCAAATAAAGCGACGAGAGGCCACAGACGACGGCCGCAAGACGAACGACGACGAAGAGGAGTGACGTCAGCCAGGCCCCCCGATCGCCGCCGCCGCCGCCGCCGTCCACTGACCAACCGGCCCGTCATCGCGAAGCACACGCACGGCCGTCCCTAGCGCACGACAAAATTAACATGCACGCCTCTGCTGCATAACAAACTCTCGAAGTGCACGGAGGCAGCTACAGTTGGTTCGTTTCTGTTTCTCCCGGTGTGTGCTGCTTGTGTTTCTTTCTTTATTTGTCTCTGCGGCTCACTCGCCCCTCTTCCTCTCTCTTCCTCTCTCTCTCTCTCTCTCTCTCTCTCTCTCTCTCTCTCTCTCTCTCTCTCTCTCTCTCTCTCTCTCTCTCTCTCTCTCTCTCTCTCTCTCTCTCTCTCTCTCTTTCATTTTTTCTCACTCTTTTTCCTTTCTCTCTCTCATACTGTTACTATCACTCTCTCACTCACTCACTCACTCACTCACTCACTCACTCACTCACTCACTCACTCACTCACTCACTCCCCCTCCAGTTAGCCGGTTTCTTGTCCCTGGCTGGTCGTGTGCGTTTGTATTCTCCTTTGCAAGTTGATGCGAATGACCATAATGATACGCGAACGAATGCATTGTAAAAGGCTGTGCAAGAAAGACGCACAAGGAGTTGTTTCTCGTGAATAATTTATATTTTTCTTCACGGAATGCAAAGAAAAAATATGCAACTTCAAAGACAGTGAAGATAAACACGGAAGAGGAAACGTGTATAAGACCATGCCTACCTCTCTTCCTTTTTTTTTCTTCTTTTCCTCACGTAAATATGAAGAAAAAAAAATTAAGCAAGAAAGAAAAGGAAAGAACAAACGAAAGAAAGCGAAAAAAAACGAAAGAAAGCGAAAAAGAACGAAAGAAAGCAAGAAAAAACGAAAACAAGGAGGGACAAACATGACACGAAACGAAAACACGAAATAAAAGTACGCAAGAGAGCGAGCACAAGAAAACGCACGAATATCGGCCGCAAGATCGGGCCGAGAATCCAGGCAAGAATCGCGACGCCATCTCGAGGCGCGGGCGTCCTTTACCTCCCAAGAATACAGCTGGAACGGCGCCCTAAAACGACATGTGGCCGGAGAGCTCGCGGTTTTCCAGGCCGATCGGGACACCCGCGGAGGGCGACCGCAAGCGCCTGGAGGGAAGAAGGAGGGCAGAAGAAAAGGTGGAAGTCTACCCTTATTTTCGTCATTTATATATTCACTCAAGCAGAAATGCGCTTTTTAGTACACCTGATTAGAAGCGACGCTTTCTCTTCTTCTTCTGTCTCTATTTATTTTGTTTTTCTTTGAGAGGGGGTGGGTGTAAATCCACTGTAATCTAAAAAGGCAAAGCGAAAAATAATTGGCAAATACTCCCTCGCAAATCCTAAAAAAAAAAACACGCTAGTCCCTCCCGACTTATCAACCTACGCGGCCGAGGTTGAGCCTAAGATTTACTAACAGCTGACATGGGCACCGATAAGATCAGCCGTCGGCCCACAGTGCTCTTAAACGCGACTCGGGCAGACTCTCTCTCTCTCTCTCTCTCTCTCTCTCTCTCTCTCTCTCTCTCTCTCTCTCTCTCTCTCTCTCTCTCTCTCTCTCTCTCTCTCTCTCTCTGATTATACCTTTCGTCCCGTAATCTTTCGTCCGGGCCAAGGAGCACCGCCCTTATACCGTCCGAAGCATTTAGAAGATATAAAAAAAAAGCTTCCTTACCGTTCCTTACGTGTCCTTCCCTCCTCCCCCCCCCCTCTGCCCACCCCCCTCTCTCTCCCTCCCTCCTTGCGGATGACACCTCCACCCCGGCGCCGTCTACAGGATATTGGTTTTACTGGTTCCCTGCGGTGTGTCCCTACCTTGCCTTACCTTGCCTGCCCTCCTGTCCCTTATTCTCTACCTCCTTACCCGTGCCCCCCCACCCCACCCCCTACTTGGCGACCCCTGCTGCTTGTCCAGGTACCTGTCCACGCTCCGTGCCCATACCCCTCCTTCTCCTTTCCCCCTACCCCCTCCTCCTTCACCCCTCCTCCTTCACCCCCCCTACCCTCTCCCCTCTCCCAAACATTTTTACAACCTAAGTCTACCTGAACGCGGGAGAAAACGAAAGCAAAAATATAACACTGAAAAAAATATAGCTTTGAAAAAAAATTAAAAAATAAAAAAATAAAAAAATAAATAAAAATTAAAATAGTATCGACATAATACATAAACTATAGTTAAAGCCCAACAACCACGCCAGAACGACCAATACCACACGCTACCACCGACCTTTAATACCATACGACCACAGGACTTCCTGATTTATTCTCTCCCAACGCCCTGAAAGACGCCACAGGATGCCCTCGGACGCCCGCAAGGAAAGGACATATGTCTCGTGTAAAAGAAAAGAAAAATAACAGAAGAAAATAAAAGGAAAATACAAAAATGAAAAGGTTGTTAACAAGACAGAGAATAGAGGAGAAATTCAAAAGGGTGGAGAAAGAGTGTGAAAAGATAGCATGGAGAATGTACAAGAGGAAGAGTGTGGAAAGATAGCATGGGGAATGTACAAGAAAAAAGGTGAAAAGGCAGAATGGAGAATGTACAAGAGAAAGAGTGTGAAAAGATAGCATAGAGAATGTACAAGAGAGAGGAAGAGTGGGAAAGAAATAATAATATGAGGAATAACAAGACAGGAAGAGTGTGTGTGTGTGTGGGGGG
>NC_061842.1:26005493-26032993 GCF_019202785.1 Penaeus chinensis | reverse complement strand
TGAGTCATGAATAGCTGAATAATTACCCATTCACCCGAGGGGGGGAAGGGGAGGGAGGGAGGGGAGTAACAATGAATAAAGGTTGGACAGGGTGGACAGAAAGGGGAAGAGGGAGGAGGAGAGGGAGGAGGAGAGGGAGGAGGAGAGGGAGGAGGAGGGAGGAGGAGAGGGAGGAGGAGAGGGAGACAGCGATTAAGAACAGCGTCCCACAGGGTGATAATCCCAGGCGTTCCCCAAGAACTGCAATTCCCGCAATACAAAATCATACTAAATAAAATGATATACATAATAAATACATATTAAACAAACAAAAACATTACAATCTAACAAAAAATACAATCTAACATATAAAAAAAAACAAAAAATAGAAAACAGAACGAGCGGAGTCGGTATCCGCCAGGCCCGGTCCGCGCGCGACGCGTGCCGGCACCGCAGTCGCCACGTGCGTTCCCTCCCCCTCTCCCTCTCCCTCCCCCCTCCCCCTCCCCCTCTCCCTCCCTCTCCCCCTCCCCTTCCACGAGTCCCGCCCCCCCCCCCCCCCCTCCGTTCCCCTTGCCTTCCCAGCTCGCCGATACACAGCTAATTTTCACAGCACGGGAAATATGCTCTTCTCTTCGCGCCGCATTAAAGGTCACATATAAATAATGATTGTCCGGGGAACACGACTCTGTTGACGGGAGCCATTTGTCTCCTGTCGACTCGACTTTTATAAAAATAAATATATGGCACTTTTTATTTCTTTCTTTTTTTTTTCTTTTTTTTTTTTACTTAGCACGAATCGACTGCTGCTCATAAAACCTTACCTAAAATGACTGCAATGAAATATCCATAACGCTAAATATTTCTTCTACTAAGATAAACATTTCACAGTTGTTTACAAACAAACTTACCCTGCCAAAGAAAAGAAAGAAAAAAAAGAAGAAAATAAGACAAAAAAAAAAAAATAATAATAAAAGTAATATCAAACCAGCATCAGTCATAAAAAATAAGTCACGACACAAATACAAACACAGATAAAAACAAGCACTCCCCAAGTACAGTAAAAATTCCCACTCTCAAGTCATGTTCACACGCTCCCCCCTCTCCTCCTCCTCCTCCCACCCCTCCCTCCCCTCAAACACTTGTTGCTGCTTCTCCTTCTCCTTCTCCCTCCTCTCTCTCTCTCTCTCTCTCTCTCTCTCTCTCTCTCTCTCTCTCTCTCTCTCTCTCTCTCTCTCTCTCTCTCTCTCTCTCTCTCTCTCTCTCTCTCTCTCTCTCTCTCTCCCTCTCCCTCTCCCTCTCCCTCTCCCTCTCCCTCTCCCTCTCCCTCTCCCTCTCCCTCTCCCTCTCCCTCTCCCTCTCCCTCTCCCTCTCCCTCTCCCTCCCACCCTCCCTCCCTCCTTCCCATTCTCCCTCCCTCCCTCCCTCCTCCCCATTCTCTCTAACCCTAAATTACAACCTTTTCCCCTCTTCCCTTTCCCCCGTTCCCCTTCCTCTACCCTTCCTTACCCAAAGTGGGATTAAGAGCAGCATAAAGAGAGCTTAAACTACAAACAGATTACAGTGATAAATAACTCATTTTACACCTAGTTCCCTCCCTCCCTCCCTCCCTCCCTCCCCTTCCCTCCCTCTTTCCCTTATCGCGTAGGATTCCTTCTAGTAATTGGCTCCGAATATATTATGTCTGGAGAAGGACCCTGTTGTTCTGCCTCTCTCCTCCCTCTCTTCTTCTCCCTCCCCCCCCTCTTCTCCTCCTCCTCCCCTCCCCTCCCCTCCCCTCCCCTTCCCCTTCCCCTTCCCCTTCCCCTTCCCCCTCCTCCCCCTCCTCCGACAGGAAAGCAGAGACCTTTGCGTTCAAGGACTCTAAAAGACGATGCTTGCTTATGATAGCTATATTATGAAGATGTTTTGCAAGCCCAGCGCCTTGTCATGATAGAGCTACTGCAACGCGAGACACCAAGGGCGGAATATCTTTCTATCGCTCTCATCTACCTCGTCTGTGTCTGTCTGTCTGTCTGTCTGTCTGTCTGTCTGTCTGTCTGTCTGTCTGTCTGTCTGTCTGTCTGTCTGTCTGTCTGTCTGATCTGTTCTCCCGTTTATCTATCTATCTGTGCGTTGGTCTTTCAACCTCAATTGGGCAAAAGCAAAAGATGAGAGAGAGAGAGAGAGAGAGAGAGAGAGAGAGAGAGAGAGAGAGAGAGAGAGAGAGAGAGAGAGAGAGAGAGAGAGAGAGAGAGAGAGAGAGAGATACATGCAAAAACATTCTTTGCATCTCAGCCTGAAACCTCCCCTCGTACGGAACTCAGGGTGCGAGACGGCGCACGCTATCTGGCCATCAGCTGATAGAAAACGGGGAAAAAATAATAAAGAAACATAGAAACAAAAGCATAACTATAAACTATCTCATCAATAGCGTGAAGACCGGGAGAGAAAGGGAAACTGAAGTCGGGATGATAAAGAAAGAGAAAGAGAAAGAGAGAGAGAGAGAGAGAGAGAGAGAGAGAGAGAGAGAGAGAGAGAGAGAGAGAGAGAGAGAGAGAGAGAGATAGAGATAGAGATAGAGATAGAGATAGAGATAGAGATAGAGATAGAGATAGCGATAGAGATAGAGATAGAGATAGAGATAGAGATAGAGATAGAGATAGAGAGAGAGAGAGAGAGAGAATTTAGCCGTGCCATTAACTCTTCGATAGGTTTCGTCAACTCGACGAGGCGTTCACCCATGGGCGTGCAAAGTGGCGCGGGCGGACGTCGTGTCAGGACAACAAAAGCTTTCCACCCCCTCTCCTTCCCCCCCCCTCCCGCCCTCGTCCCTGTCCCTTCTACCGCCCGCCCGCCCGCCCACTACGCCCGCAGTCCTCATTATTCACGCCCCGAGTACCCCCTCGAGTGTGGATGAGAGGGCCCTCCATTCACACGTCCTCACGACTCCTGTCACTCCTTCCACTCACAACTCTCCTCCTTCCTCTCATCTTCCTTCTTCCCCTTCTTCCCCCTCTTCCCGTCCATCCCACCCACCCTCCCTTCCTAATCTCTCCCCTCCACCCTCCCCTCCCTACCCCTCTTCCTCCCCTACCCTCCCTTCCCCAACCCTCTCCCTCTCCCTCTACCTCCCTCCCTCTCCCAACCCTCTTCTCCCTCCCCCCCTCCTCCTTCCCCTTCAACACCTCCTTCATCCTCTCGTCAACGCCAACACTCGCCCCCCACAAGCGCTTCCCGTCTCCCAGCACCCAAGCCACCTCAAGTTTTCAACCCTTTCACTGCCAAGACACTCAGGCTGCTGGAGCTGACAAGTGGCTTTCTAATAACGCCCTGGTATCCCCTACATACATCACCACCCTGTCCCCTACCTTCTACATACATCATCACCCTGCCCCCTACCTCCTATCCAATTCCCTATCCATTATCCTCTGCTCACACCGTCACCCTTGCCTTCCAACCCTCTACCTCAGATCACCACCCTATCCTACTCACTTCAAACGCCCTCAACCCTACACCCTATCCTTTAACCATCACTCTATCCCTCCCCCTAGGAAGCCCATCCTTACCCCTATCCCCCCTATCCATCACCAAATCCACTTCCGACTCCCGCTTCACACACACAGACACACAGACACACAGACACACAGACACACAGACACACACACACGAATCCACATCCCCAAGCCAAACGTGGTGAAAAAAAATAAAAATAAAACCACCATGATGAAATAAATATCTAAACAAAACAAAACAAAACAAAACAAAACGAAACAACCGAAGAAGACAGGAAGAACAGCCCGCATTCATTTCGCTCATGGAAGACACGCAACATCTTGTCCTCCTCTCATGCACTCCCCGTCATGCACTCCGCTTATAATGTTGCACAACGCACTGAAGTAATGATGCTCAGATGTGCACAGGAGAGAAGCACAAGGGATACGGCTCTATATGTGCGCGGGCGTGTGTGCGTGAAAGGGGAAGACACAAAGAGAGGGGAAGAGAGGGGAGATGATAACAGACAAACGAGAAGAGAAACGAAAGAAAATAATATATATAGATATGAATATATAGATAAAAGAGGGGATAATATAAATGAGAAGAAAAGATAAGAAAGAGAGGAGAAAAATATAATAGGAAGTGAAGAGAAAAATATAAGAGAAAAAAAAAAAGAGAAATGGAAAAGACAACAATAAAAACGAAAACAATAATAAAAGAAAAGAAGAAGAAAAAGAAAATGTCCCGCGGAAGCCTTCAGTGCCGTCGCCGAGCCTTCGCGGGGCCTGCGCCGGGCGGCACGCGTGTCACGCCGTCAGCGCCACGTGCCACCCCCGACGCCGCGATGTACGGATCTCCAGTCACTGGCCAAACGCATACAAACAAACATATATACACACGAACATTTCCAGTTACACATACACGCACACACGCATTTACTCGCACACATACACACACACACACGTAAGCACACACAATGGCACGCGAAGGAGTCCCCAAGTTCCGTCCGTGTCCGTCGTTGCAAAGTCCGTTTCGTGGGAGCCTTAAGCCCGTCCCGTTCACAAGCAATAAATTTCAAGAAAGCAAACACGGTCTCTCTCGTCTCAATCTTGGTTTATGTGGTCATTTTCTGCTTTTTTTTTATAATGCCATTGCGAAAGAAAGACAAAAAAAGAAGTCAAATCTTGTTCTTGTAAAAGTTCAAAAGTCGACAGATGATAACATATTAATATTCAGTTTCTCTCGTCTCTCTCTCTCTCTCTCTCTCTCTCTCTCTCTCTCTCTCTCTCTCTCTCTCTCTCTCTCTCTCTCTCTCTCTCTCTCTCTCTCTCTCTCTCAATTAACGAACAAGATAACGATAATCATCATCAAACCACATCCACAACTGGGACAACGCAACATGACCAAAACCCTGTAAATAAAATAAAACAAAAAATGCCCCCGCCATTTTTATTAAACCTCAAACATTAAACATAACCAGAAAACCCTAGGGACAAAAAAAAAAAAAAAAAAAAAACAATAAATCACAAAAAAAGAACGAAAGAAAAAAAAATAATGTCAGACCAGCGTCACCTTTACGGATGCAACAGTATAATTCACAACCGGATTATGCATGCAAGCTTTATCACGCTAGAGTATCAAGATCTTATCATTGACGATATGTCTGATTTACTTCTCCTAAGTTGCTTTACTTCTTTTTTTTCGTATTTTTCTCTCTCTCTTTTTTTTCTTTTTTCTTTGGCCACTGAAATCACTGGTCTTGTGATAGGTACTGGATCACGGGAATTGCAAAATTACTGGGATTTGGAGAATTGAAGGCGGAAAGGAGATAGAGGAAGAAAAAGAGGAAGGAGAGGAAGGCGAAGAGCAGAAGGAATGGAGATGGAGGAGGAGGAGGAGGAGGAGGAGGAGGAGGAGGAGGAGGAGGAAGAGTGGAGGAGGAGGAGGAGGAGGAGGAGGAGGAGGAGGAGGAGGAGGAGGAGGAAGAGGAGGAGCAGGAGGAGGAGGAGGAGGAGGAGGAGGAAGAAGAAGAAGAAGAGAAGAGTAGAAAGAAAAAGGAAGATGGAGAGGGGGAGGGGGAGAGGAAGAAAGAGAGAAAGAAAGAGAGAAAGAGAGAAAGAGAGAAAGAGAGAGAGAGAGAGAGAGAGAGAGAGAGAGAGAGAGAGAGAGAGAGAGAGAGAGAGAGAGAGAGAGAGAGAGAGAGAGAGAGAGGAGGAAGGCAACGAAGCGCAGTCGGGAGCGGCGAGGAAACACGGACGCCTTGATGAGCAGAACGGAGGAAGCAACAGTGCAAGATGCAGATGATGACAGGCGGGAGGGGGAGGGGGGAAGGGGGAGGGGGGAAGAGGGAGGGAGGGAGGGAGGGAGTGAGTGGGGGAGGGAGGGGGAGGGAGGGGGAGGGAGGGAGAAAGGGAGGCAGGAAGGGAGGGAGGTGAGGGAGGGAGAAAGGGAGGGAGGAAGGGAGGGAGAAAGGGAGGGAGGGAGGGGAGGGAGAAAGGGAGGAAGGGATGGAGGGGAAGGAGGAGAAGAAGGAGGAATAGGAAAAGAGGAGGACGGGAGGGAGAGAAGAGGGGAGATAAACAAGAGAAGACAGAGGGGAGGTAAGAGAGGGAGATGGGAGGAAGCTGGGAAGGGGAGTTGGAGGAAAGGCCAAGAGAAGAGAGAATAAAAACGAGTAAATTAACACAAAAAAGACACTGCACGAGAAGACGACCTCACAAGACGAAAAACAGCCAGACGAGACACGAGGCAAGAATCAAGAGTCCAGAGTCAAGAGTCCAAAGTCAAGAAAAAAACAAACAATGCAGAATCAAGAGTCAAGAGGCGAGCCAAGAGTCGAGAATCCTGAGTCAACAGACGAGTCAAGAGAAGAACAGTACGGAGCCAAGAGTCCAGAGTCCAGAGTCGAGAGAAGCAGAGAGTCCGGAATCAAGAGACGAGTCGAGAGTCGAGAGTCCAGAGAAGTAGAGAGTCCTGGATCAAGAGGCGAGTCGAGAGTCCAGAGAAGTAGAGAGTCCTGGATCAAGAGGCGAGTCGAGAGTCCAGAGTCCAGAGAAGTAGAGAGTCCTGGATCAAGAGGCGAGTCGAGAGTCCAGAGTCCAGAGAAGTAGAGAGTCCTGGATCAAGAGGCGAGTCGAGAGTCCAGAGTCGAGAGAAGCAGAGAGTCCGGAATCAAGAGACGAGTCGAGAGTCGAGAGAAGCAGAGAGTCCGGAATCAAGAGACGAGCCAAGAGTCCACAGTCGAGTCAAGAGGCGAGTCAAGAGTCAAGTCAAGAGGCGGAGCGAGCGTGGGAGGACAGCAAGGTCTCCGCGGGTCTCGGAGGTGAAGACTTTGCGGCTTCCGGCCTTCGCGCGCTCCACTAAAACGTAACATTATCCCCCGCCTTCATATTTTACCTTCCTCCGCGGCGCACTGCGAGACACACGCCCGCACGCACACACACGCACGATCCCACGCACGCACGGACGTACGAACGACACCCACACGGACGCGCGAATTGCTGCCAGCTTGAATGTGTGAATATGCGAGTTTCTCTGCGTCTATGTCTGTCTTTCCCTGAACAAAAAAAGGGGAAAAACAAAAGGAACGGAAAAAAAAGAGAGAAAATAAAAAGACAAAACAGAGACATTAAATAAATAAATTATCCGAATAACTTACGAAGAAGAAAAACAAAAAAAACTTTTTAAAAAATCGTATCCCCAACCGACGAACGAAAACCAAACGTTCATAAAACACGTCGCCCTCCCCTACCCCTACCCCTACCCCCCTCCGACCCACCCCCCAACCCACCCCCGACAACGGAAGGCACTATGGGAACCCGAACACCAACGGATACAGTTCATTCGCTTAATTACACCGAGATATCCTCCCCCTCTCCCCCCCCTTTTTTTTTTAACCCCTCCGCTTCCCCCCTTTCCCTTCCCCCTTTCTCCCCTTCCTCTACCTCCTTATCCCTATTCCTCCCTCTTTGTCCTTCCCTTATTCTCCTTTTTTCCCACTCTCTTCCTCCTTACCCTTCGCCTCCTCCTACTCTCTACATCACCCTTTCTCCCTCTTCCCCTTCTCCCTCTCCTTCCCCTCCTTCCACCCCCACTCTCCCCTCCCCCTCCCCCTCTTTCCCTCTCTCCCCCTTCCTCTCCCGTTCTCCCCCTTCCCCTTTCCCCCCTTCGCCTTTCCTCCCTCCCCCCTTCCCCCTTCCCCTCCCACCAGGGCAGGGGCATATGGTCGCACAGACAGACAGACAGACACAAAGCATACGCCATTAACTACCGAGGATAATTACATTAATGATATGCATAATTAGATACCTTGACCTCACGCAGAACAGAAAAACGAAAAAAAAAACGAAAAAAAAAACAAAACACAGGAAAGGGGAAAAAAATAATAATAAACTACCATCGCTCGGGAGCCTTTCTTGATAATACGGATGAAGGAGATAGAAGAAAAAAAAAAGAAAAAAAAAGCGATAAAGCAAAAACGAAACAGAAATGAGAATAAAGACGATGACGAGTGATGGCGACGACGACAACGCACTCCGAGAGACGCCGTGACGTAATAAGCGACGCACCAAACTCTACGCAGGAAGCCATTATCGCTTCCTCTTCGAATCACGGTCATTCATTATCCTTCTCCCTCCTTCCCCCGCTTTCCATCGCCTTCGCCTTCGCCTTTTCCTTCTTTTTATTCCTCCGCTTTTTCTTCCTCCTCTTATTTTCCCTCTTCGTCATTTTTCATCATCTTCTTTTTCTTCTTCTTTCCCATCGTTCACAGTAGGATAGGAAGAAGGAACTGCAGGGGAATGGAAGGACAGGGAAGGAAAGAAGAAGAAGAAGAAGAAGAAGAAGAAGAAGAAGAAGAAGAAGAAGAAGAAGAAGAAGAAGAAGAAGAAGAAGAAGAAGAAGAAGAAGGAGAAGAAGAAGAAGAAGAGGGAGGATAAAAGAACAGGGGAGGAAGGGACAAAAAAGAGGAAGAGAGAAGGAGGGGGGAAGGGAGGATGAAAGAACGGGTGAGGGAGGGGGAAGGGGAAGGAAGGGAGGAGGGGAGGCGATGGGGGAGGGAGGAAGGGAGGGAGGGAGGGAGGGAGGGGGGCATGGCAGGTGGGTACATCTGGTGCCCGACCAACAAAAACAAAGGATGTTGTCCCCGAGACGCCGCGTCGGGGATTCTCCTCAGGCGAGATCTTAAGACACGGCTGGCGAAGGAGTGAGAAGGACGCGAGGACGAGTTGCTTCTTCGGGGAGGGGGAGGGGGGAGAGGGAGAGGGAGAGGGAGAGGGAGGAAGAGAGGAAGAGAGGAAGAGAGGAAGAGAGGAAGAAAGAGAGAGGGGGGGAGAGGGAAGAGGGAGAGAAGGAAAGGAGAGGAAAGGAGAGAGAGACAGAGGGACAGTAACACGAAAAGCACCCGAAACAAACAAAACATAATAATAAATAAATAAAAGAAAAGAAAAAAAAATCAAAAAGAGAAATCCCAACAGACAAAAGAGAGGAAAAAGAAACAGAAATAAGAGATGTAAAAAAACAAAAAAAAAACATCAAAAACATGACACTGGAACCCCAAATCCCATGGAAGGCAAGAGGAAATGAGGCCTATCGAAGTGCTATGAAGCGGAACGGCGCGCCCTTGTCTACCTGTTTAACGCTTGTGATCCGCCCAACCGCCCGCGCAAACCCTCACGCCCGCACGCCCACCTCACTCGGAGTACTCAACAAAAGGCTTATCTGGAGTCTACCTTCGTATTATCTCAAATCTCCGCTTTTCTTCCCGTTGTTCTATATTAGCATTTCCCCTGCTCTTTCTCTGCGTTTCTCTCTCTGTCTCTCGCTATTTCTCCCCTTTTCCTCACCCTCTCTTCCCTCCTTCGTCCTCCATCTCCCCTCTCCTCTCTCCCCCATCTCTCTCTCCATTTCCCCATCTCCCTCATTCTTTGTGTGCCATCCACTTGCAGGTTTTTCCTCCCCTTCAGATTGCATCATTATCTTCCTTTGCAACTCTCTCGCTTCGCCTTTTAAGGTTGGGGGAGAAGAATGAAAAAAAAAGAAAAAAAAAAATGTTGACATCTCATACGAGTACAGTGAAGTACCTTTCAATACTGATGTCAAGTTATAAGCAAATACTCCTTTTAAAAATGTGTTCTGAATATGATATAATGCAGCAGATACTGTAATAATGTTTAAGGTGCATTATCTTATTTCATATAATACTTAAAATATATTCATAACGATAATCATATCTTCCTGATTTGATATAATGCTAAAGAAATGTATACATTACTAAAGACACGCTTCCCACTTGATAGAATTTAAAACTGAAATTGATCTATTTTTTTTAATGTGTTTCTGACCTACTATAAACGAAATTCTATACAGGCGCTTCTGACTGAACACAAGCATTTTTTTTTTTTCAACCAACTGCTGTTCTATATCCGTTCAGTTGCAACGTCCAATTGCAGAATGTTGATACGGAGTCGCATTGCACTGATGGAGGAAATGGGTGGGAGTGGTTTGGGAAAATGGTTGAGAAGGGGGGGCGGGGGGTAATCGAAAGTAGGGTACAATTGAAAGGCGGGGATAGAAAGGGAGGTTGAAATATATGGGAGAAGTACCTCAATTTTCTTTCCAAATTATCCAAACACACCTACCTACATGCGCGCACACACAGACACACAGACACACACACACACACACACACACACACACACATAAACACACACACACACACACACACACAGATATTTACCCTCTCCTTTAGGATTAATCCGCCTAAAGTACCTTTTCCGATAACGCACTTGCAAAATACCGCGGATTAGGCGCTTAATCCCTCCGCAAAATTGCATAATTGCCGTACCAGCGTTAATGCAGACTTCCCGATAATGACAATGATGGCAAACACGGAGGAGGAGCGAAAGGCGACATCTGTTGAGGGCGAAGATCAACACGCCATTTTCCCAGCCTCGCGACGTCACTATTATTCTCCCACACTCGCCGCGTCACTATTATTTCTCCCCCACGCCGTCATAACAATAATTTTGTTACATAGGTTACATAAACTCATCTGGCAGCCCCATGATCAAGCAGGTACGAGTACAAGACGCAATATCGCCGAGGCGTTTGATAAACTAAATAAACCCAGCCAAAAAGAAGATAATAATAACAATAACATATCTTTTTTCAAGGTGCTGAACGCCAAACCAAGACAACAGACCATCAGCGTTAATGAAAGGACGTCGCTCGCCTCGATTACAAGCTGCTTTATCCGCACTGCTATTATTTCCCCTCCGAGATACGCATGCAAGAGGGAGACCCACTCTCGCCACGACACCCTCGGCCGCAAGAATCGACGAAGGTCTAGAATCGCCGAAAGTCTAGAATCGCCGAAGGTCTAGAATCGCCGAAGGTCTAGAATCCCCTGTCGCAAAGTGAGATGGCGAGATGGCTGGCCCTGATGACACGTCGGAGTGGTCCTCGCGCTGAGCTGCACTGAATTCCACGCTCGCTTTGGCTGAGCTGGCCGGACCGCGATGATTGCTGGGTCCGCAAAGTAAGCAATCGCTAGGATTAGATTGCACAAGCGAATCCTTGGCCCCCGCATACCCCGAAAATATCAGTATCGGGTCTTACTAATATATACCCTGAGATGATACTAACCATTACCCATCACAGTCTGACAGAGTAGCAGCATCGGACTCTAGTCAGCATACATTGAAAGCGTAATACCACCGGATTTTACCAAGCATATCCTAAAAGTACCACATCACGCCGCAAACCTACCACACCAAACGTACCATACCTTAAAATCAACACACCCAACCTACCATACATCAAACCTACTACACCCTACCTACCATACATCCGAAAACTACGCCCCCACCCCCACCCCCCACCCACCCACAGGCCCCTGGAGACACCACCCGACAGCATAGTACCCGAGGCCCTAAACACGCCCGTGGGTTCCTCAATTACCCGTAACCCAAGCCCGAGATGCGGGCGCGACGCAACACTGCCCTCGGAGCCAAATCCTTCAGCTGGCGACGGTGGCACTGCCCGCTGCGAAAACCCGACACCGGATGGAGTGCCACTTCAGTGAAGACGTGTGGTCTCATCATTATCATGCCCTCCGATGGAAAGGAAAGAGATAATAGAAGAAGAAGAAGAAGAAGAAGAAGAAGAAGAAGAAGAAGAAGAAGAAGAAGAAGAAGAAGAAGAAGAAGAAGAAGAAGAAGAAAACACAAGATCCAACTCACCCGCTAAAAGAAAGACTGAAAAAAGAAAACAAAAAGAAAAAAAAACCCGAGCAAATCCTCCTTGGGCATGCTTGTCGGGCACATCCTGAATGGGCGGCCGCGTCAGGCCAGCTTTAAAAGTGGGCACGATGCCGGCGTACCCTGAGTGCTCGATTTATATGTAAATAAATCCTGGTCCCGTATAATCAAAGGCCATTATGTGCTTCTCATTCCGTAAATGCAACGTTTAAACGCGACGCAACCGCGACCATGAATCCTAAGCGACACGAAGGGCGAATCTAGGCGAGAGGACCTGCAACGCAAGCAAGAAAGCAAGCACAAGAGAAGACAGAACGCTTAAAGAACACTTAGCCGGGCATCCTGACGTTCTTCTCAATGAAGGAAGCAGGATGAGATGTGAACTAGGGGGGGCGGAGCCAACACTTACCTAGAAAAAAGAGAGAAAAAAACATTAGTATTCACATTAAATCATCAAAAATAAACAACATATACATAAACACAAATCATGTTATCCTTCCTTCCTCCCACTCCCCCCTCTCCCACCCCCACATCCCGAAGGAGCGGGTCGAGGCGGCGTCCCGAGAACCGATTCGGGCCAGCCCTCCCGTCGACGCAGGACACCGAGGAGAGCGTGTCCTTTGTTCCTCTCCTTCGGGGACACAAAAGACACGGCAAGCCAGGCCAACAACCCTCCTCTCCCCCCCCCCCAACCCCTCTCCTCCCCCCCTTCTCTTACCTCCTCCTCCTCCTCCAACCCCGATCTCCCTCCCCTCTCCCCCTTCCTCCTCCTCTTTCCTAAGCCTCCTGCCGTAGACAATGCCGACCGACCGACCGACCGTCTTCTCCGCGTCTCGAGTTGCTAAGGTTTGCGCCGCGACGGGAGGGTTTTCAGACGATGTGTAAGCGAGGGAAAGATCTATTTTTCTTTCTTTTATCGGAGAGGAGGAGGAGGAGGAGGAGGAGGAGGAGGAGGAGGAGGAGGAGGAAGAGGAGTGGGAGGAGAAAGAGGGGGAGGAATGGGAGGAGGAGGAGGAGGAGGAGGAGGAGGAGGAGGAGGAGGAGGAGGAGGAGGAGGAGGAGGAGGAGGAGGAGGAGGAGGAGGAGTGGGAGGAGAAAGAGGGGGAGGAATGGGAGGAGGAGGAGGAGGAGGAGGAGGAGGAGGAGGAGGAGAAGGATAAGGAGGAGGAGGAGTGGGAGGAAGAGGAGAAGAAGAAAAGTGAAAAGAAACCGAAGAATAAGTTAAACGAAAAAAAAAAAAAAAAAAAAAAGACGAAGAGGAGGAAGACGAAATAAGGCCCTCTGATCAACCCGCTTTCCTCCTCGCATCACCTGACGAAGCAGAGTACTTTCATCTCCACCTTCAAGAGTCGCTAACTGGCTTATAACATCGCCAGGTGGAAAAGGAACTCTTAACCCGTCAAACGAGTGGTAGCAGCGGTCGTGGCGGTATCGGCGGTGGTAGCGGGGGTAGACTGTGTGGTAGCGATGGTAGTACAGGGTAGAGGTGGTATTAGGGGGAGGGGGGGGCGGTAACGGTGGTAGGAGAGTAGTAGGAGAGTGGTAAGAGAGTGGTAGGAGAATGGTAGGAGGGTGGTAGGAGGGTGGTAGGAGAGTGGTAGGAGAGTAGTAGGAGAGTGGTATCGGGGATGGAACTGGTCGAGTTCCAGCGATGGCAGCGACGACCGTTGTAGCGATAGTAGCGACGAGGGCAGTGGCGGCGGTAGCGGAGGATGGGGGGAGGGGGAGGGGGGAGAGGATAAGGGGAGGGGGAGGGGGAGAGGGGGAGGGGGGAGAGTAGCAGGGCCCTGGGAGCAAGGGGTGGCGTGGGAAACCTTTGCCGCTTGATCGCTAGACGGCATCCAGATCTTAGCCGGAACTGATGGAGACGCTGCTACATTATGCGTCAAGGCGGTGGAAGAGCAGGTGGGGCCGCTACGCCACGAGGAGGAGGAGAAAAAGGAGGAAAGAAGGAGTCGGGGAGGGAGAGAGAAGGAGGAGGAGGAGGAGGAGGAGGAGGAGGAGGAGGAGGAGGAGGAAGAGAAGAACGGGGGGGAAAAGAAAAGAAGATGAAGAAATAAGAAAATAAAAAAACAGCCGCTGGAACAAGCTAACAAAGCTTAGCATCGATATAAATCATCCCAAACACGTTTTTTTTTCCCCATTTCGCTTTCCAATTGCAATAAAAAAAGAAAGAGAAAAATGAAACGGACCCTTTCCTGCTCTCGAATCGAGCGTTGATTCATAAGCAGCATTAAACAGGAGCCATGAAAGGGCCGATCGCTAGCACATCAAAGGCGCCTACCGCCCCTTGGCCCACGAAAGGATCAGCATTAAAGCAACAATTAATATGATCTCCACGTTAATTCCCCATTCTCTCCTATGCAGGTTCACCCTCTCCCCCCCCCCCCCCCGCCTCCCCTTCCCTATTCCCTCCTAAGCAGGTAAAACCTCAATCTCTCTCTGTTTCCTTCCTCATCCCCTCCTGCAGGAATCTCTCCATTCCCTCTCCCCCTCCTGCAGGAATCTCTCCTTCCCCTCTCCCCCTCCTGCAGGAATCTCTCCTTCCCCTCTCCCCCCTCCTGCAGGAATCTCTCCTTCCCCTCTCCCCCTCCTGCAGGAATCTCTCCTTCCCCTCTCCCCCTCCTGCAGGAATCTCTCCTTCCCCTCTCCCCCTCCTGCAGGAATCTCTCCTTCCCCTCTCCCCCTCCTGCAGGAATCTCTCCTTCCCCTCTCCCCCTCCTGCAGGAATCTCTCCTTCCCCTCTCCCCCTCCTGCAGGAATCTCTCCTTCCCCTCTCCCCCTCCTGCAGGAATCTCTCCTTCCCAACAAAGGATAAAGAGCACGAGAGATGGCGAAGGCGAGGGGGCCGTCGGGTGAAGGGAGACAAAGAGCATCCTACAGGAGCTGTCGTCGGATAAGTCCCGTCTGTAAACGATCACCCCCCCCCTCCTCCTCCTCCCCTTCCCTCTCCCCCCACATGCTCTTACATTACCCCCTCCCCCTCTCCCACAAGCTCTTACGTTTCCCCCTCCCCCCCTGGCTCTTACCATTACCCCCCTTCCCCCTTTACACCAACCGATTACTTAAGTAGTATTTGGTATACCTGACAGACATAAGCAAGGTTGAATATCGTGATTCCCTAAAATCGTATCGGAATCCCCAATCTTCGAAACTAAAATCACGTCGAAACCCAATAGAGAAAGCGGGGGGGGGGGGGGTAATCCCTTATCTAATCCCCTTCTGTTTACTGTTTTTTTTTTTCTTTTCTTAAAAATATAATCCGTAACAAACAACATGAGAAACCTGGCGGGGGACAGGGAGGAGAGAGGGAGGGAGGGAGGGAGGGAGGGAGGGAGGGAGGGAGGGAGGGGAAAACAGAGAAAGAGAGAGAGAAAGAGAGAGAAAGAGAAAGAGAGAGAGAGAGAGAGAGAGAGAGAGAGAGAGAGAGAGAGAGAGGAATAAGAAGAAAAGAAAATGAAAATGAGAGAGAGAGAGATAGCGAAATACAGGTCACCGCTCCCATAAACCCACACGCCGCCCGCGGCCTTTTCTCATCCCCACGTGGTGTCAAGAGATTTAAATATCCCCACAACATCGTCCTAATAACATACGTCATTGACACCCGAACACGGGCATCTAAAACCCTGCCCCAGAAACCAAATCATAAAAAATTAACACAAAAAAAGACAAAAAATAACAAGAAGAAAGCTCCATCCATATATACGCATCACATGGCCATATACATACAGGTAATAATGCTATAATAATCCCCAGGAGCGCCTTGCCTGCCTTTCCCACACCCGCACAAAGAAGACGCAAGCTTCCTGCGCCCGGCATCCAGTACCTCATCTCGCGCGCCTCGGAAGGTTCCCAGGCAGGTCGCAGGTCACTGATTACCCGAAGAAGGACCCGCTGTTTTCCCTCCTCCCCTCAAAAAATCCCATCTCCCTCTTTTTAAATCGCGTATTTAGATTCCAAACCGACGATTAGGGAATAATAAAAAAAGGGCAACAAAAGAGGGAAAAAATGCGGGGAATTGGTGAAGATGGTCTCGACGCCCACGCTTTCTTCGCGCGGAGGTAAATAAAACGGTAGGGGCTGCGTTCTTCCTATTCACACACTGGCGTCCGTCGTGTGGCCATGTTGTAGGAAGGTGCGAGGGAAGTCCTAGTTACCCCAATACGAAGGTGTGAAGCGTTTTTCACTCTCTCTCTAACATCTGCACTAACATTTATCTATCACTCATTCACTTAAGCCTATTCTCACTTTTTTCGTTCCCCCCTCTGTTTCTGTCTCTGTCTCTCTCTCACACACACACACACACACACACACACACACACACACACACACACACACACACACACACACACACACACACACACACAAAACACTTGCTCCCTCTCCAAATTTACTGTGAAAACCTTTCGTAAACACCTTGACAATGGAAAGAATGACAAGGTACCTGCGTCTCCACTGAATCTCCGGCGCAAAAACACACTCCACTTCGCTAAGAAACTCGAGTGCTCTTCGTGTCAACCTTTTCCGCCCTGAACTTCGTCCTCTCCTTAACACCTCCTTCTCCTTCTCCTAATCATCCTTATCTCCTTTTCCTCCTTCCATTTTTTCACCATCGTCATATTTATTCTCCTCTTCCTCTTGTTCTTTTCCCTACTTCTCTCCCATTCTTCACTTTTCCCTCTCCTTCCCCTCCTCCCCCTCTTCCTCCACCTCCACCACTACCTCCTCCACTACCACATCTATCTCCTCACTTCCTCCACGTTTAATCAACCTTAATGACACGAACAGACAGACAAACTGACAAGCAGACATCCTAATGTGAAAACGGTTCATAATATCCCGCTCCAGAGTACGTGTGCGTTAGGCAGTTGTAGCGACGGACACCTGTAATTACCTGCGTCCGCCGTCTGCCGCTGTGCGTATGGCGTACTTCAGGTCTTGGTCTCTCTCCCTCCCTCGTCTCTCTCTCTTTCTCTCTCCCTCTCTCGTCTCTCTCGTTCGCTCTCTCTCGTTCGCTCTCTCTCTCTTTCTGTCTCTGTCTCTGTCTCTGTCTCTGTCTCTGTCTCTGTCTCTCTCTCTCTTTCTCTCTCTATATATATATTGCTCACCTTAAACTCTTCCTTCGCTTTTTTCTTGATAGAAACAATATCGAGAAAAATAAAACCAAACAAATTCTCGAAGATAATCGACAATAGAGATAAACCAAGTAACAAAGAAAAGCATAATGGATACGGAGTAATATAGAACATGCGATAAATAAAACGCAAAAAAAAATTACCGATTGGGGGTCCAGACCTCGCCGATGCCCAAGGGAGTAGGATAGGGTAGAGGTAGGGGGTAAGGGAGGGAGGGAGGGAAGGAGGCCGTGAGACCCGCGCAGAAAACCCGACGTTTTGAGTCATTTGTAATTATTATCCTTTATTACTCGCCTCCGCTCCCCTCCCCCCCCTCCTCCTTCCTTTCCTCCTTATAATTACGAAAGCGATGATCACCTCCATTACAAGTAAAACACTCATTCCCTTCGGATATGTACCCTCCCTCTCATACACACATACACAGTGTACCTTCTTACGATCTCCTCCACTTAAAATAAATAAACAAATAAAAACAAATCGAGAGACTCAGACAACCCCCCCAAAAAAAGTAAGAGGAAGCATTAAAAAAGAAATAAAGATAAAAGACCCAAAAAAACACACACGAAACAAGGACAGCAACACCTGTTAATTGCCAGGTAAGGTCGTACCCCTACCCCTCTCCCCTCCCCCAAACCCACCTAGGCGCCTGGGACCACCTACAGACCTCGCTGCCAGATGTTTTTTTTCCCCCGAAGACTTGGCAGAGGGTGAAATGGACGCCACGAATTGGTAATGACTTCAAAAAAAGGGGGGGGGGGAAGGAGGAGATGAATTTTCACCCTGCTCGCTAATTGCCCTATTTCGGACATTCAACTCTAAACCTACGATTTAAACCCTTTTTTTTTTCCTTAAATCTCAAGTAGGCTTTCAAATCCCATGCCCTCCGTAGAATAAACAGACACAAACTTCCATTTTTTTTTTCTTCAAATCAGTCATAACGACTCAACGACTCTGGGAACAACTCGAAAGCAACCCTACCATTATGACAAAGTACAAACCCTACCATTATGACGAAGTACCCTCTATGGACAACCATACGACCTACAACCGCGACAAGGAACAGACCACGACCATTCCCCCCTTTCTTTCCGACTATTAAAACCAATTACTATTCTAAACGGCCCTAATAAGGACTCCTCATTAGTCCCGTCCAGACCAGAGCAAAATAAAAGGACCCCCCCAACAAATAATAAAAATAAAAATAATGACAAAAAAAGAATGAAAAAAAGAGAGACTGAACTAACATCAAAACATAAACAAAAGTTCTCGATAAGCTAACAACTCGGGAAGAAAAGAAGAAAATAAAAAATAAATACCAAGATAACCCAAGCTTTTTTTTTTTTTGTATTATTAAATTTTCTATTTTTGGGTTTTTATTGTCCCATCGTTGCGGTTCATGGGTTTTATTGCTTTACACGCGAGACGACCCCATTCAAAATACCGGTCGGCCCACAAGCACTACCTTCTTCCCCCCTTCTCTCCTTTTCCTTTCTTCTTCTTCTCTTCCATATCTGCCTCTTTTCTTCCTTCTCCTCTCCCTCTTCCTCTCTCTCGTTCTCTGTCTCCTCCCTTCCTTCCTTCACCTTCTCCTATTCCTCTTTCTCCATCTCCCTTTCCTTCCTTCCTTCACCCTTCATCTATTCCACTTTCTCTTCTCCCTTCCTCCCTCTTTCCTCTCCCCCATTTCCTCCTCTCCCTCCCCCTATTTCTTCGTCTCACCCCCCCCTCTCTCCCTCCACTCCACCCTCCACCCCCCTCCCACCCACCCCCCGGGCCGTACTGCAAGCACGATGAGTCACGCTCGAAACTCCTTCCAAGAAAACCTCCGAGGAAAATAGCCCAAAAAAAAAAGAAAAAAGAACAAAAAAAAAGATCAAGAAAAATAGTCTTCAAAAGCGAATCGTTCCATTTCGATGACGAAACACACACACGACCCGAGGCGAATTCCCCAACCGGATGACAAAGAATTCGAACCAATAAACAAAACAAAAACAGAACAAAAAAACATTAGCATAAACAAATAAATAAAATAATGTTTTTAAAACTCTTCAAAATCTTCCCAGGTTGTGAACTCGCTCCGACGTCACCCCTTACGTCATAGCGAGGTCTTCCTTCCTACGCACACAAGGAGCACCAGCGTCATCACGAGTGCGTCACGACCACCAGCAGGAGTAGCGGCAGCAGTAAGTAGTAACCCCGGCAACCAGAGCGTCTACTCTGAGGTCATTTCCGTCAGAACGTCTGTTTGTCATTAAGGCATCCGCCCGCACCCTCGCCCTCCTCTCGCTCTTTTTCTTCTGTTTCATCTCTCTCTCTCTCTCTCTCTCTCTCTCTCTCTCTCTCTCTCTCTCTCTCTCTCTCTCTCTCTCTCTCTCTCTCTCTCTCTCTCTCTCTCTCATTTTCTTTCTTTTTCTATCTCTCTCATCCTTTTCTTTCTTTCTCTCTCTCTCTCTCTCTCTCTCTCTCTCTCTCTCTCTCTCTCTCTCTCTCTCTCTCTCTCTCTCTCTCTCTCTCTCTCTCTCTCTCTCTCTCTCTCTCTCTTTCCGTTTTTCTCTCTAATATATACACATGCAGATGTGCGCGAGCATAAACACTCTCGCCCACACGTGCATGCATAAAAACACTAAATCTCACAGTCTCACTAGTACTTACAATCTCACACACACGAATACACAGACAAACAGACACATAGACAAAGACAAAGACAGACACACACACACACACACACACACACACACACACACACACACACACACACACACACACACACACACACACACACACACACACACACACACGGCGACTGAGATAGGACGCTAAAAATAATCTCCGACCGCGCGTAATGTCAATAGCATATCAAGTTGTGCTCATGAACGTGTGAAAACAATAAAGGACCAAGGACAACCAGGCATATGGATCCGGATGTTGATGGGAAACTATATAAGAATAAATAAAAAAAATAAAGTAATATAAATAATATGAGTAAATATTAATTTTGGTATGTGAAGGGAAACAATGAGAAAAAAATGAACATGTATATAAAAATGAATAAAATATATAAGATAGAAGGAGAAATGTGGAAAGAAATAAAGGCAAACCATATATGTGCACAAAAAATAAATATACAATAATAGAAACGAACTTAAAAAGCATACAGAAAAATAAACAAACAATAAATGACCAAGAAAAGACTTAGATAAAACTAAAAAGGAAGCACAACACAAAACAGGATAACTCTAATAACCAAACCAAAAAAAAAGGAGGAAAAGGAAAAGAAAAAAAGGGGGAGGGGTGCAGAAAAAGAGAAAAAAAAAAGGAACACAAAAGTGCAGAATAATAAAACAAAATGAAGAAGAAAAAAAAGGGAAGAAGACAAAGATAAGAGAAAAGGAGGATGACGCAAATTGAAACGAGTCTTGCGGCATGTAAATTTCCAAACCTACACCACATTAAAGGAGACAAAAAAAAAAAAAAAAAAAACCCGAACACGTAATAATAAGTCACGAAATGCCCATCAAGACAAAAGGAATAATATCCCAAAGCAAGGCGAAAGGAACGGACAAGAAATTAAAGAAAATGTGAAGGAGGGTGATCGATAGTGACCGGGCGACGCGAGGCATTGAAGTCACCGCGGACGGATCCGGATAAAAGGAATCGGGAGAAGGACGAGAAGGAAAGAAAGACGTATGAGAGAGAGAGAGAGAGAGAGAGAGAGAGAGAGAGAGAGAGAGAGAGAGAGAGAGAGAGAGAGAGAGAGAGAGGAGAGAGAGAGAGAGAGGGAGGGAGAGAGGGAGAGAGGGAGAGAGGGAGAGAGGGAGAGAGGGAGAGAGGGAGAGAGGGAGGGAGGGAGAGGAGGGAGGGAGGGAGGAGGGAGGAGGAGAGAGAGAGAGAGAGAGAGAGAGAGAGAGAGAGAGAGAGAGAGAGAGAGAGAGAGAGAGAGAGAGAGAGAGAGAGAGAGAGAGAGAGAGAGAGAGAAGGAGAGAAGGAGAGAAGGAGAGAAGGAGAGAGGTAGAGAGGAATGGGAGGGAAGGGAGCGAGGAGAGGATAGAGAGGAGAGGTGGGGCTGAGTGGACATGGAGGAGGGCAAGGAGGGCGAGTGGGCAAGGAGGAGGGGGAGGAGGGCGAGTGGGCAAGGAGGAGGGGAAGAGGGGGACGGGGGGGGGAGGAGCTCGCGAGTCCGTTCCCACGACCCTCGCACAGGTGAACCACACGTAGCTCGCACGTACTGCTACTTTCATTTAACCCTTCGAGAACTCTCCGAAGCGCACTATTAATTGCGGGATTGGGAAAAAGGTAGTCTAGGCTATCGATCAAAGACAAGGAAAAAACAAACAAAAAAAAAACCAAGAAGTAGGGGAAAAAGAATGAAAGATGAGGAGGAGGAGGAGGAGATAGAGGAGGAAATAAGAGAAGGTGGTGATGATGAAATAGAAGAAAGAGAGAGAATGAAGAGAAACACGAGATAAAAAAAAAAAAAAAAAAAAAAGCAGAAAAGGGAGACAACAGAACAAAAATAAAATGCGAACGAATGAAAAGACGCATAACAAAGTACAATAGACGATAAACGGAGAAGCGAACGGGAAATAAAGAGAAACCCAACCCAGCGGCCGCCATCGAACGCCAGGCCTCAATTACCTATGGGGGAACTCCGAGGAAGAAGGGCCCGCGCCCTGTCCCCCGGTATCCTGCGGGATGCTCCGGCCAGCTATCGCGCCAAGGACTCCCTTCCAAGAACTGACTTCAAAGGACTCCTTCCGAAGGACTCCCACTAAGGACTCTTTTCTAAGGACTGACTTCTAAGGACTCCCATCCAAGAACTCTCTCTGAAAGACTCCCATCTAAGGACTCCCTCCCAAGGACTCCCTCCTAAAGACTCCCTTCCAAGAACTCTCTCTGATAGACTCCCATCTAAGGACTCCCTCCCAAGGACTCCCTCCTTACGACTCCCAGGCCAGACAGCCACTAAATATATATATTAGTCGGGGGTCTTACTCTTCTCCTCCTTCATGACTCCTTCCTATCTCGCACACGCAAGTCCCGTCGCCGGACTTAACATACAGCCTGCACACACGAAGGCAGGGACCCGGCCATTTACATAAACAGCGCTCGCAGTCTCCCTCCGGCCGAAGAGGTGGTGGACCCGAGGTAGAGGGCCTACGAACGAACGCACGGACGAATGAACAGAGATGAGAAAAAAATAACGAATGAACATGAGAAAAAAAACGAGTGAACAGACGGATGCATACACGGAAAAAAATGAACGGAAAAAACGCTTGAACACGAAAAAAAATTATGAACACACGAAAAAAAAACAATGAACACACGGACACGCGAAAATAAGCAAGAACAGCAAGAAAAGGAAGACGAACCCACACACGGACAAACGCAAAGAACGCGAACAAACCAGTATAGCCCCTCTAACATAAACCTGTTCAAGACGTTGTTTCCATAGTTTACTTTCCGTAAAAAAATGGGACAACGAAGAAAGAAAGAAAGGAAGAAGGGAAGATAAAGAGAGAGAGAGAAAAAAAAAATTCCACTGTCGAATTGTGCAGCCATGCATGTAATTATCATAATGGAACTGAAAAAGCTTCTACCCCTCACCCCCACCCCCCAACCTCCCCTTCACATCCCTCAAACCCCAACCCCTTTTCTCCCCCTATCTCCCCCCCCCCTCCCCAACCCCACCCTGAGTGACAGAACCAGACCGGGGGAAGGAGGAGGAAGGGGGAGAGGTGGGGGGAAGGAGGAGGAAGGGGGAGAGGTGGGGGGAAGGAGGAGGAAGGGGGAGAGGTGGGGGGAAGGAGGAGGAAGGGGGAGAGGGGGGGGGAAGGAGGGGGAAGGGGGAGAGGTGGGGGGGAAGGAGGAGGAAAGGGGAGAGGGCAGGGAAGGAGGAGGAAAGGGGAGAGGGCAGGGAAGGAGGAGGAAGGGGGAGAGGTGGGGGGAAGAAGGAGGAAGGGGGAGAGGTGGGGGGAAGGAGGAGGAAGGGGGAGAGGTGGGGGGAAGGAGGAGGAAGGGGGAGAGGTGGGGGGAAGGAGGAGGAAGGGGGAGAGGTGGGGGGAAGGAGGAGGAAGGGGGAGAGGTGGGGGGGAAGGAGGAGGAAAGGGGAGAGGGCAGGGAAGGAGGAGGAAAGGGGAGAGGGCAGGGAAGGAGGAGGAAGGGGGAGAGGTGGGGGGAAGAAGGAGGAAGGGGGAGAGGTGGGGGGAAGGAGGAGGAAGGGGGAGAGGTGGGGGGAAGGAGGAGGAAGGGGGAGAGGTGGGGGAAGGAGGAGGAAGGGGGAGGTGGGGGGAAGGAGGAGGAAGGGGGAGAGGTGGGGGGGAAGGAGGAGGAAAGGGGAGAGGGCAGGGAAGGAGGAGGAAAGGGGAGAGGGCAGGGAAGGAGGAGGAAGGGGGAGAGGTGGGGGGAAGAAGGAGGAAGGGGGAGAGGTGGGGGGAAGGAGGAGGAAGGGGGAGAGGTGGGGGGAAGGAGGAGGAAAGGGGAGAGGGCAGGGAAGGAGGAGGAAGTGGAGAGAGGAGGAAGGGGGAGAGGTGGGGGGAGGAGGAGGAAGGGGGAGAGGTGGGGGAAGGAGGAGGAAGGGGGAGAGGTGGGGGAAGGAGGAGGAAGGGGGAGAGGTGGGGGAAGGAGGAGGAAAGGGGAGAGGGCAGGGAAGGAGGAGGAAAGGGGAGAGGGCAGGGAAGGAGGGGGAAAGGGGAGAGGGAAGGAGGAGGAAAGGGGAGAGGGAAGGAGGAGGAAAGGGGAGAGGGAAGGAGGAGGAAAGGGGAGAGGGAAGGAGGAGGAAAGGGGAGAGGGAAGGAGGAGGAAAGGGGAGAGGGAAGGAGGAGGAAAGGGGAGAGGGAAGGAGGAGGAAAGGGGAGAGGGAAGGAGGAGGAAAGGGGAGAGGGCAGGGAAGGAGGAGGAAGGGGGAGAGGTGGGGGGAAGAAGGAGGAAGGGGGAGAGGTGGGGGAAGGAGGAGGAAAGGGGAGAGGGAAGGAGGAGGAAAGGGGAGAGGGAAGGAGGAGGAAAGGGGAGAGGGAAGGAGGAGGAAAGGGGAGAGGGAAGGAGGAGGAAAGGGGAGAGGGAAGGAGGAGGAAAGGGGAGAGGGAAGGAGGAGGAAAGGGGAGAGGGAAGGAGGAGGAAAGGGGAGAGGGAAGGAGGAGGAAAGGGGAGAGGGAAGGAGGAGGAAAGGGGAGAGGGAAGGAGGAGGAAAGGGGAGAGGGCAGGGAAGGAGGAGGAAAGGGGAGAGGGCAGGGAAGGAGGAGGAAGGGGGAGAGGTGGGGGAAGGAGGAGGAAAGGGGAGAGGGCAGGGAAGGAGGAGGAAGGGGGAGAGGTGGGGGGAGGAGGAGGAAGGGGAGACGTAAACGAGGCCCTAATCACAACCCCTCCGTTCGGACCATTAAGGAAAGCAACCGATGAATCACGCCATCTGCCTCGCCGATAAGAGGCAAATAAAAGTACAAAACAATAGCGTGATGACTCGCTTCGTTCGAGTCACAAAACCACTTAGGAGTCAAACTTTAAATAAAATAAAATAAAAAAAACTTTGTATCCATTTTTATTCTCGTTGACTAATTTTCCTTTTTAAACTTCAAAGACTTTCAAAATCCTGCACACTTTTCTTTTTCCTGTTGCGAATTTCCTTTTCAAACTTCTTAAAAGACACTGAATCCAATAACCCTTTTCCTCCTAAATATCAAACTCCCCTAATCGTATCTAATCCCCCCCTCCCTCCCCCCTCCAATTATTTCCTCTTAATTAAACTCCAAGAACAACCAATCGTACCCATACCCCCCCCCCCCATAATTACCATACTCCTTCTAAACTTAAAATACAACGAACTGTATCAATTTCCTCTCAAATTCACATTTCCTTTTAAACGCCAAAGACATTCCACGTTTCCCACAAGATAAAGATACAAGGGCGAAAAGGCCGTCCGTTTCCCTTCGCCCCCCCCCCCCCTCCCTCTCCTCTTCACGTGATTTCTTACTCTTTTCAAAGAAAATGACAAAAATGTTTATTTTGAGATGCGCAGGAAAAGATATTAAACTGGTTATTCGAGTGAATATGAACAAACAAAAATAGAAATAAATCATCCAATAACTACATAAGTAAATGCATATGCAAATGTAAAATAAAACACGAATAAACCAACATAAAATGTCTTTAAAAAATCCCAAAGCCTGTCGGGGGCTTCCTTCAAATCCCGCGACAAGTGTCTCGTCTTATCTGTGACTTTCCAAAAGGCGGAGCTGTAAAGTTGGCCAGATTTATCATAAAGATCAGGTCGGGCGAGATCGAGCTGGACACCGACGTCGACGACCAAAAAGTCTCTTTCTCTCTTTCTCTTTCTCTTTGACTCTTTCTTTCTCTTTATCTTTCTTTCACTCTTTCTTTCTCTTTCTCTTTCTCATTCTCTCTCCCTTCCCTATACCCCCATTTACCCGTCTCTGTGTCTGTCTTTCTGTCTCCCCCCCACCCTCTCTCTCTCTCTCTCTCTCTCTCTCTCTCTCTCTCTCTCTCTCTCTCTCTCTCTCTCTCTCTCTCTCTCTCTCTCTCTCTCTCTCTCTCTCTCTCTCTCCCACACCCACGGGATCCTGTTCGGTGCATACTTCGTGCTCCATTGTTCTGCGCCCGAGTAGCTTACATGGCCTGTCGAGATGACCTTTTTAAAAAAGTGACCTGTCTCTCTACCTGTCTGTCTGTCCATCAAGCTTTGAGTGACCAGCCACCAGTTTATATCCGCCGAACAATTCTTTTTCTTCTCTTTCTCTCCCACTCCTCCTCCTCCTCCTCCGTCTTCCCCCTTTCCCTTTCCTTCTTCTCTATCTCCTCCTTCTCCCCTCCCCCTCCTCCTCTCTTTCCTTCTTCTCCTCCTCCTCTCTATTTTTCTCCTTGCCATTCCTATCGTTCCATCTCCGGCCTGATACCATCGCGTCTGAGAAAAGTCGTAAGAATGTCAAACGCGCGCATTTCCCGACTCCCGGTAATGCATCAGCTATGGGGTCGCGCCCAACTTTCTTCAGGAACAAAAGTGGGAGAGGGCGTGGGAGAGAGAGGGGGAGAGGGGAGAGGGGAGAGAGGAGAGAGGAGAGGGGAGAGGGGAGAGGGGAAAGGGGAGAAGGAAGGAGGGGAGAGGGAAGAGGAAGAGGGAGAGGGAAGGAGGGAGAGGTAGTAGGAGAGGGAGAGAGAAGGAGGGAGAGGTAGTAGGAGAGGGAGAGGGAGAGGAGGGAAGGGAGGGAGGGAGAGAGAGAGAGAGAGAGAGAGAGAGAGAGAGAGAGAGAGAGAGAGAGAGAGAGAGAGAGAGAGAGAGAGAGAGAGAGAGAGAGAGATACATACATACATACAAAAGACTATATTAAAAGAGGGAAAATGCGAGTTAATACACTGAGATAGACACACGAAGACGTAAAGTTCAGTGTTATGAACGAGTTTTCGCATATATATATATAATGAGTCCTTGCTCTGACCACCTGTTGCCCTCTCAATCCGGGCATCCCACGCCGGCTTCGGGGAGGAGAGGGAGATGGAGAGGGAGAGGGAGAGGGAGGGAGAGGGAAATATAGAGAGAGAGAAAGAGAGAGAGAGAGAGAGAGAGAGAGAGAGAGAGAGAGAGAGAGAGAGAGAGAGAGAGAGAGAGAGAGAGAGAGAGAGAGAGAGAGAGAGAGAGAACCTGCCGAGCGAAGGCGGCGCGGCAGACGGTCGAGTGCCGGCGGGTCACCCCCTCCCCCCCCCCAGCTGTCCGGGGTACTGACGGAGACAAAAAGCGCAGTAGTGGCTCCGGGCCGGCCTTATGGTCACGGCCAACCGCACGATGGCATGTCCGGGCCACGACCTTCCTACCTGACAACACTTTAACGCTGCCAACATTTGGAAAACGCCTCACAACCTTGCCAACCGAAACCAAGGCAGCCCCTCGCCCAACCTCCTTCCGTTTGCCACACGGACGACCTTCCAACCTTCGCCCTGCCAACACTTGGAAACCGCCTCAACCTTGCCAACCCAAATCAACAATCCCTCACCTTCATTCTACACGCTATCTCGAGTGACACAAATCACAACCACCATCCCTCTCATCCCTGCCAACACTTTCACACTTGCCACTAATTTTTTTTCGCACTGCCAACAGCACCAAGCCTACCAACAGCCCGCCATTCCTCCCCCATCCCTTTCCCATATGTCATCATCCGCCCAACAGGCCTTCTGCCAACGAGGCATTCCAGCCGAGATGACGTCACGAATCACCCGGCGACCGCAAGCATCCAGACCTCAAACGCGGCGCAAAAAGAAGAAATAAAACTTACAGCCGACACATCCTGGATCATCTCAATAATATATGTTGTGTGTATGCAGTATGTGTGCAAGTGTGTCTGTGTGTCTGTGCATGTGTGTGTGTGTGTGTGTGTGTGTGTGTGTGTGCATGTGTGTGTGTGTGTGTGTGTGTGTGTGTGTGTGTGTGTGTGTGTGTGTGAAGAGAAAATCACTTCATCCCTCGCTTCTCCCCCCCACCCAACCCCCACCCCCACCCCTACCCCTACCCCCACCCCGTCGCCTGAATGACGTAATAAGGCGTAGCGAAATTGCAACGGCGCCCCTTCCCTTTCATCCCCCCAAAGGGCCCGTACGTAAGCTGCCGTGTGCGCCCGTAAGCTGCCGTGCCGCGACGGACGGAACTCGC
>NC_061842.1:25995493-26000493 GCF_019202785.1 Penaeus chinensis | reverse complement strand
CCCATAATCGCCCACGCAGTCAGAAAGCCACCATTTCGACAACACGGGTAACACAGGGCATCAACAGCACCGCATAAGCGTAGGCAAACATAACATTTCCATTTTAGCAACTCCGGCGTGGCGAGCGTAAAATGGTGTCGCGCTACGAGATGTGATGGACAGACGGTGTCATGTGTTCCGCCAGCGACACGTTATTTGCATTCGCTTGGCTGATGGAGCGTGTGTACAGACAGACAAACAGACAGACAGACACCGATACAGACGCAGACACAGACACACAGGAACGATAGACAAAAGAGGTTAAAATAGAGGAGAGGAGAGGAGAGGAGAGGAGAGGAGAGGAGAGGAGAGAAGAGAAGAGGAGAGGAGAGAAGATAAAGGTAGAAATGCGAGGAGAAGAGAAGAGAAGAGAAGATAAAGGTAGAGCATCGAAGAGAAGAGAAGCGGAGAGGAGAGGAGAGGAGAGAAGAGAGGATGCGAGGAGAGGAAGAAGGGCGTGCGGCAGAGGTGTCCTACCAACGCCATTCATCCCCGAAAGCGCCGAGCGCGGGCGCGGCCGCCGGAATCACGCCACTATTTCATTTTTATGTCGGGTTTGCAAATTTCCGAGCGCGCGGCCGGAATTCCTGTCTCTCTCTCTCCCCTTCCCCTCTCACTTCCCCCTTCCCCTTCCCACCCTTCTCTCTCTCTCCCTCCCCTTCTCACTCTTTTCCCTCTCTCCCTCCCCTTCTCACTCTTCTCCCTCTCTCCCTCCCCTTCCTATCCTTCTCCCTCTCTCCCTCCCCGTCCACTCTTCCCCCGATACGCATGTGCGGAATTGTATTAAAAAAAAAAAAAAAGTGCAAGACACGAATTAATCAAACAAATAAAATCGCAAAAAAAAACAAACAAAAAAACCCAGTGCTTTTTTTTTTCTTCTTCTTCCCTTTTTCTCGTGTGCGTCCTTCTCCCTCCTCCAATCATTCCGTGTTTCGCCCATTTCCTCGTTTATTACCAATCCTCATTTCCACATTGCAGCTGATTCCCTCAACGAGGTTGCACCACCACAGTCCTCGTCGTGAGTCACGCATCCATCCGCAACTGCCAAGCAAGCATCATTCACACGACAAAGAAAAATAAAAATAAAATAAAGTGTGAAGCTTCGGCAAATATCATAATTCTGTTTACTTTTCTCATAAATAAAACTCTTCCTTTTTTGTTTTCCTTCCCCCCCTTTTCTCCCCTCTCCCCCCAACCCACCCCGATGACAGCAAACAAACACGTTCGCCCTTTTGAAATCTATCGCGAAGTACAGTTAAACAAGATATTTTTTCGTATTTTTTTTCCTTTTTTTTTTTCTCTCTCTCTCTCGATACATAATCTTGTTTACACAGACATTAAACGCTCGGGCAGTTCCCACGGAGACACCACATCGCTTGCACGCAAACCCAACCTCTCCCTCTTCCTTCTATTTGCCCTGCAACAATGAGCAATCAACCACCATTCTCCTTCCTTCCTTCCTTCCTTCCTTCCATCCATCCTTCCTTCCCTCCCTCCTTAAATCTATCCTGCAACATTGATCAAAATTACAATTGTACGAGCCAAACAACAAAATTTCCTCACGTGCAACCATGCAACCGTTGACCTCAACTAACTACCCCCTCTCCTTCCCCTCCAACACCCACCCCCACCCGTATACCCCCACCCCCACCCCCTCTACCCATCTCCTGCATAATATGACCTCATCTGCCCCGGGACTTACCCGCCATGACCCTACGTGGCCTCACCCGCCCCCCCCCACCCCCACCCCCCCAGAAAAGTCGACCCAATCACAGTATGCAACAACCTTCACCTACCTCCCCCCCTCCCCACCCCTACCCCCCAGCCTACTCCTCCCCCATCTTATCTCAACTGAGCAAACCGACCCATCTTGCAACGAACATGCAATAAGAGCTTTCCACCGCTTGTGTTTGAGCTACTGGCGCCGTGTTGCAAAGTCAATATTGAGGCTCGTCCGCACGGCTGCAAACCTGGCTGTGTTCAGAGGCGTTCAAACCTGACCTCATAAATCACTCTCTTTTTTTTCAGGTGAATTTCATTCGAAGAAAATGAAATGAAAATCGTTGCTGAAGAAGACAACAACGAATTAAATGCGAAGGAACTTATCGAAAAGAGAAAAAAAAAACACGTACAAGAATAAACGACACTAATTCAAAAAAATACAAAACAGTGCCAATATGAAATTAAATATTCAAAGCTCTGAAATCACACATTCCCAGCCAAAAGAAAATCCATGCACTCTTGACAGACCTATTTTTCCCCTTCGCCGAATGAAACAAAAAAAAAAAACTGGAGAACTCAGCCGTCCTTTAAGAAAAACTGCACAGCCTTACACCTCGGGTCCCAGGGTCGTGACGTCACCAGCGGCCCCGCAACACCATCTTCCTTCCCCCCTCTCCCCCTTTAAACCCCGCCTCGCCCCCCCTTCCCCCCTTGATAACGCGGATCTCCAACAAAGGGGTAAAAGATACCTCCACGGCTGATTACAGAAGATAAATCCCTAATCGAGCACACACCACAGATTACGCCGGGATGCCCCCTGTTCTACAATCATCTCCAACAACAACAACAACAACAACAACAACAACAACAACAACAACAACAACAAAAACACCATCTATCAACCCCGACGGAGAAAAGGATCGCTGCCTTTCCCGTTTTCCAAAAATACGAGAATGATGGTGTGTTCGTGTTTGAGTACCTTATTACGTCAATTCGTATCCGTCTGTCGCGGTGCATTATCCACGCCGTAACGCGACTATCAGCGAGCAAACAGGGAGGCGCGATAAGTGACTGGAAAAGCCAGAATAGACAAAAGATCAAATCGATCGATATCCGAACAAGGGAAATCGTAAATGCGTCCGATATCCAAGTGTTTACCTGTCCAACGCTTCTTCGCGGTCGACACCGTGCCAATACAATTCATAAATTTACTGAAATAACAAAATAAATAAAAGACTAAATGTCCCTCTTTTTCTCTTTAAAACTGGCGCACGTAAGGGACTTTGATAGCCCTCGTATCGTATTTATCGAAGGCGGACCGATAAACGTGATAAAATCTCAATCTGGATACACACTTCAGCATCTTTGTCCAACTAGAGATACACAGAGATAATATCGTAATTATTTTTTTAGGCCGGCAGTTAATTCAGCCTTACTATACCGTGAAAGTGTCGATATGTATGTGTATATATATGTGTGTGTGTATGTATGTATGTAAGTATGTATGTATGTATGTATGTATGTATGTATGTATGTATGTATGTATGTATGTATGTATGTATGTATGTATGTATGTATGTATGTATGTATGTATGTATGAATGTGTGTGTGTGTGTGTGTGTGTCTGTGTGTGTTAGAGAGAGCGTGCGCGCGCGCTTGATCGTGTGCGTGAGCGTGTGTATGTCCAATCTGTACGGACTGTGGTAAGGGTGTGGGTGGTTGGGGGGGGGGGGGGGGGGAGGGGATGATACCCACTTACCTCTAACCCCTTATCTATATCGGAGTCTTTATCGCCCTCTTTATATTCTCCTCCCTTTGTCCTCGCTCATTCTCTCGGAAAAAAGGAGAAATCCTCCATTAGCGAATCGATCACAATGGAGAAGGGGAAAACACTCACACGGAGGGGCGCCTAAAAAGTCCTTTCGAATATGCGGGGGGATCAGGGGGGGCGGGGAGATCAGGGGGGCACAGGGAGGGGGGGGAAGAGAGAAGGAGGGAGAAGGGGGGGAATGAGACGAAGAAGAAACCGACGGAAAAGGAAAAACATGATAATGATGATTAAAACAAGAAAACAATGCGGATTTTGGAGGGACGACGAGGAGTACGGAAAAGAAAGAGAAGAAGAAGAAGCAGAAGAAGAAGAAGAAGAAGAAGAAGAAGAAGAAGAAGAAGAAGAAGAAGAAGAAGAAGAAGAAAAAGAAAAAGCGAAGAAAAGAAAAAAAGAAATAAAGAATAAAAGGAAGAGGAGGCGGAGACTGACCTGACCCCCAACCTCAACCTCCCCCCCGCCCCCCCGACCTGCCCCCCGCTGCCCAAACTCCGGACTCATCCCGCTGGGAACTCTATTCTCCCTTTTCCCTAATTTACGGTATCGTCTCCAAGATCTCTCGTGAGGTCACACGTCTCTACACACTTTTTTCGGCCTTTTCTTCATTCCGTTTTCGTTTATCTTTCCTCCCCTTTCCTTTCTTCTCTTTTATTTCGTTTTCTCTCGTCTCTCCCGTTCACCCTTCCTATCTTCTCTTTTCTTCAAAATCATTCTTTCTTTTCTTTATTTCGTTTCCTCTTACAACACACTTTTCTTTCCATTTACCTATCTCCTTATTCTTCTGTCTCTATTTCTCTTTTCCTCCCGTGTCTGTCTCTCATTCATCCAGTGTATATGTATGTGTTTGTTCACGCTCATGGGTGGATGGGTGAGTGTTTGTCTGTCCATGTGTGCGTGTGCGCGCGCGCGTCTCCCCTTTACTTACTCTCCGCGTTAGTAGAAAGTGACACACTCAAGGTTTTCCAAGCATGCGAGAGATAACCTTACATCCATCTTTTTTTTTTTTTTTTTTTTTTTTTTTTTTTTTTACCTTTCCTGAACTATCTCTATCTTTCTGTTTCTCATTACGACCTAAAAGTCCAGCCGCGGGTTTCGCTCTGTGTACATATTTGCATTTACATCCATTTGCATATCTATTTACACGTATTCTCGACGTACCACCCCTACCCCCTAAAAAAAAAAAAACCCTCGCCATTCTCCATTTATTATTTCCATGTCAATCTAATTAACAAGAAACCCCCGTACTAAGGTCGGCGAGACGGCCGGGTTAACACCCCACCGAACCCCACAGCCCGTGCAATTGTAAGCGGAACGTGTCAAAATCACCACAAAAACAAGAAACAAGACTGAAACTGGCGCGGCACTGTGTCTCAATAACTAAAGTAGCGGCGACTTCTTGCTCTTCCAAATA
>NC_061842.1:25972993-25992993 GCF_019202785.1 Penaeus chinensis | reverse complement strand
ACACCTCCACCAGCATTGTTCACAGTCATTACCTTCTCCAGGGAGAGCCAAGGCAGGGGGTAACTGGGCACACGGAAGGGGGCACGAGAAGGGGACTGACACGCGGCGGGGTAGGGGTAGGGGCAGGGGCAGGGGCACAGGAGGGGACTGACATGAGGGAATGAGGGGAGGGCAAGAGCATAGGAGGGGACTAGCACGGGGTGGGTATAGAGGGGATTGACACGAGAGTAGGTAGGGGGCAGGGGGCAGGGGGCAGGGGCAGAAGGAGTGGGGCATCAACAGACTGGACAGGGAAGCGGTGAAGAGTCGAGGGGAGGGGGTACCTTTGAGGAGAACGGGGGGAGGGAGGGGAGGGAGACGGGGGGAGCTTGAGGAGGAAAGAGATGCGTCCCGACAATATACAATGTCGTGTGAGCAGAGGAGTCTTTACCCCGAGGCCGTGTCGCGAAGCACCTGACAAGAACGAACACAACAGCAGCCAAAGAACCACCACCTTTTTTCTCTCTCGCCCTCATAAAGCCCTGGACATAACGCTCAGAAGCCCAAATTATGATATCGTAAAGCGCGACTTGGTGTGTCTCTTTTTTCCTCGCTAATAATACTGAAAAAAAAGTGAGGAGATTGAAGCGGTCAGAGGCGAGACAAGACGAGGCGAGGCGACCCGCTGCACTTCGCTTCAGGCAACTGCTGACGATGCCAAAGCTGCTTAATACGGTATAACTTGAAGTGGTTGCCTGAGGAGAGGAAAAAAAGAAGAAGGAACTGGAGAGAGCGAGGGGGGAAGAGTCAGAGGGGGAGAGAGAGAGAAAGAATGAAGGAGGGAGAAAGGAGGGGAGATTGAGAGGAAAAGAGACAAGGACATAGACAGTCAGTCAGACAGACAGACAGACGGAGGGAGGGAGGGGGAGAAAGAGAAAGAGAAAGAGAAAGAGAGAGGGAAGGAGAGAGAGAGAGAGAGTGAGAGAGAGAGAGGAACGTTTAAATATATCTAAGCATTCTTATGAGTGTCTGTCCGTCTGTCTGAATATCTTCCTTCACCCACTCTCTCTCTCTCTTATCTTTCTCACTGCAAGAGTGTACATATTGACTTATCATCATGAATTAAGAACTTTATGTTGATGTAATGCGGCCAGAATAAACCTTTCTTTGTGCTGTCTGTGTGCGCTCTAATCATACCCCATAAAAATCGCACATAGCTCAAGCCTGAGTAAACACCATTCATACTAAACTAAAAAATCGCACTGCAATCAAACCGGCTTCAGTTTAAAGAGTCCCGAACCCCTCGGAAGCCTTCGGAAACCCTTGCCTCGGATACAGACCTTGCAACAACGAGCCTGCATTTGCAACTGTAATGACTGTATCAACTGTAGTCAGACTGTAACTTAAGAGGAGGGTTAAGAAAACTAAGTGTTGGGCTAAACTACGTGACTCCCGTGTTGTTTGTGGGCGCCTCGAGGTCACAGCCCAGGCACCAGGGGCAGGAGGAGAGGAGGCGCCCGCGGAATGGGTGGGCGTGACGAAGGTGCGACCACGGGCGTGCAGGAATCAAAGATCTCTCCGCGGAGGTGTTGACGCGAGGGCCCGCCAGCATCTGCGATCACGGCTTCGGCAACAAACAACTTCCTCAGATTCAATCGGCGCGGACGTGATCTCCCGATGGCCCCGGACACTTTGGTCGCCGCCGCCATGCACACACGGGAAGAAACACACACATGCGTACACCCATGAAAAACACACATACACACAGGTACACACGCGAAAGGAAACACACACACAAGTGCACACACACGGAAAACACATACATACTTCCATACATACACACACGGAAAACACACATACATACTACCATACGTGCACACACACATGTAAAACACCAAAAAATACGAAAACACACATACTCATACACACACCCAAGACGAGAAGAGATGCAGATAACCAGAGAGACTGAGAAAGAGAAAGACAGACAAAGGAAGAAGAGAGAGGGCTAGAAATCGGAGATAAAAAAAAAATCGTAAGAAAAGAGAAAAGAAAGAAAAAAAAAAACACCCAACCTAAAAAAAATAGACAAGAAACCTAATGCAAAGTTCCATTTCAATAATACCCGTCTTCCACATGCTCTTCCACATGTTCAGGATAAATAAGCGGAGGATGGGTGGGGTTGGGGGGGTGGGGGTGAAGCAAACTCCGCCAGGGGGCTTTCCCGAGGCTTCCACAACCGGGGTTTCAAACGGGGTATCACCATTACCACCGCCACCGCCGCCACCGCCGCCCCCACAGTACCCGCACCAAGAAAGGGTTTGTTTTAGGATAGGTTGGGTAGGCGGGTGTGGGTGGAAGTGGATGTGGGGGGGAGGGGGTGTTGTGTGTGGGTTGGGGTTGTGTGTGTGTGTGTGTGTGTGTGTGTGTGTGTGTGTGTGTGTGTGTGTGTGTGTGTGTGTGTGTGTGTGTGTGTGTGTGTGTGTTTGTGTGTGTGTATGTGTGAATCTGAGTGAGTGTGTGTGAGTACGAGTATAAGAATAAGTGTGCGTGAGCGTGAGCATGACTACATGCGTATATGTGTGTGTGCGTACCAACCAGCCATCTATTAGAGGGAACCCCCACACCCTCGCCGACCCTCGCGCGCTCCACCAGATAAAAACAAACGGAGCGCAGACCTTTTCATCGCGGCTTTCATCTCTATACCCACTCCACCCTCCCCTCCCCGCCCGTCCCCGCCCCTCCCCTCCCCTCAGCCACCCCCATACCCCACCCATTCCCCCCCCAAACATCCCTTCGCCCTCCCCCCCTCTCCCTCCTCCCTACACCTACGCAGCCGTAAGTACTTCCCAATGACTAACATCCTCTACTCTCCCAGCCCGTACTTACGCCCTCAATGACGTCGACTTCCTTATCAACGGCCTACAACCTCTACAACCACTACAACTTACAACCTCGACCTCATTTTCCTCCCCTACAACCCCCCCCAACCACCCACACTCTGCCACCACGCCCTCGCACCCCATCACACCCGCCCGCGCGCCCGCACTCCCCCCCCTCAAAAAAAAAATCACAGAACCCATAGTTGACTTCGAGATCTCCAATAAAAATTAATGCGAATGATACCCACGCATCTATCCATCTATCCATCTAACTACTTGCTCCCTGGAGACGTAACCCGCATCCACACATCTATCCATTCATCGGGACAATCCTCTTCTGCGCGACACATGTGAAATTAGAATAATAAAAAAAAAAAAAAATAGGATAGCAACTATGGACGACCCCCTCCCCCCTCCCCCCCCCAAAAAAAACGGTCCCCTGGGTGGATAAATTTATCATTAAGTTATTCCCCGTGGCAGTGATAGGCGACTCACCCAGCGCGAGTTTGTTCCCACGCTGAGCTCACTGGTGACGCCGCGGGACATCCCCCCTTCCTCCCTCCCTCCCCCTCCCCGACCCCTAGCCTCCTACGCCAATCCCCCTCCTCTCCCATACCCCATCCCTCCCCCCCCACCTCCGCCGATCCCCGTACCCGGGTCCTTCCTGCCCACCCTTACCCCTCCCCTCCTATACTCCCCCCCTCTCCCGTCAATACGAATCATTGCATGAAGGTGCATGGGCGCACTCCCGTTGCGTCCTCTCCCTTTCCCACTACATAGCCATACGCAAACCTTATAAGATACAAAACCAAAAACAACAACATAATAGCACAACCAAACGCTTCATTCGGCCGTAAAAACGACCCCCGCACGAAGCCCAAGTCGGAGCCGCGCGCGGGCAAACAGCAGTGACGTCACGTCGGACCAGAGGGCATCGTGGGTCCACTGGGCTTCGGCGGCCGGGCTCCTCCTCAACAATGACCAGCGACCACCCCGTGTAAATAACAAACAGGGCAGGAATCGAACTATTTACAAACGTGTTTACACGGGGGAAGCTCGGCCTAAAAGAGGTTGAAGGGGGGGGGGGGAGGGAGAGAGGAAGAGAAGAAGAAGAAGAGACGCGTCCCTATTTGTAAAATGTCTTTCTACCTTCCGAGCCACCGAAGAAGAAGGACGATATTACGTGTATTCATGACCGCCTCCGCCGCCTCCGCCGCCGACGCTGAGCCAATAGACGGTGAATAGCGCGGCCCGAGAAGCCATCCTCGTCCCAGGACTTCTGCTTCGTTAGGTCCGAGCCCGAAGCGAGTTAGACAGAGCAAATAGCCGCGCCGAGGAGTCCCAACTAGCCACGAGGAGAAGGAGAGAGACAGCCACCAGCATCGAGGGGCTCATCCTCCATCCTTTATCCTCCATCCTCCATCCTCCATCCTACATCCTTCATCCTTCATCCTTCATCCTTCATCCTTCATCCTTCATCCTCCATCCTCCTCCTCCGTCCCCCCCCCCCACCCCCCACCTCTCCATCCTCGCACAATGAGGCCCGAAATACCTCCGAGCCGCTGGAGCCAGAAACACACACGTCACCACAACAAGCATATTACCCTCGGTTGCATTGCGTGCGTACAATAAACCCTTCGTTCGAATGAAAAACGAGAAAAAAAAAAACAAAAAAAACACACGGGTCTAACTGTCTCGCGCAAGAAAACGCATTCAATCCTACACGCATGGGAGCGCATCGCTACGTTCCAGGAGCAACCCCCCTCCCTTTCTACCCCCTCCCCTCCCCTTCCCCCCAACACACGCAGAGGGAAAAGGCAGACGAAGAAAAACAATCATACAAAATATTTCTATTAGGATACTGCCAAGAGTCTAATTCCGAAGAATGTGGCATTGGAGACTAAGAGAAAAAAGAAAAGAGAAAAAGAGGAGAAAAAACACATATATTCGGAATATTATAATAATGTGTATATATAATCATTCCATACATTCTTGTTCTGCCGATAACACATCTTCTCCATCATGTTTAATACATTGTCGACGGTGGTGAAATAACACACACGCACACACGCACACGCACACACACACGCACACACACACACACACACACACACACACACACACACACACACAAACACACACACACACACACACACACACACACACACACGCGCGCATTAAAAAAGGAGAAAACCATTTAAACAGATAGAAGCATATATGGATAGATTGTCAGACCGAAAGATCCTGACAAGAGATTTGGACAGAGACAGACAAAAAGAGAAACATGCAGTAACAGATAGACAAAACGAGAAATAGAGACGACGATAAACAGAAACAGAAAAGACAGAAAAAAAACAAAAACAGAAAAGGCAGGAGAGGCCCAGTCGCCCCGTGCACATGTGGTACCCCAATAAACCTGCGGTAGGACTGTGGTATCTTATCGCAGCGTCACAGCCGGCCTGCCGCTCGCCCGCCGATCACCTGGCCGACAAAAGCAAATCCGCCGCAGTACTAAGGTGGTCTTAATATATAATCCCTCCTCCTCTTCCTCTCTCGCTCTCTCTCTCTCTCTTACTTTCCTTCCTACGACGCCCTCCTTTCCTCTCTCTCTCTCTCTCTTTTTCTCTCTCTTTCTCCATCCCTCCCCTCCCCTCCCCTCTCTTCCCTTCCCTTTCCCTTGCCCCTTGCCTCTTCCCCCTCTCTCCCTTCTTCCCTCCTTTATCCCACGCGTCTCTCTTAATCCCAAATGCCGCGTTCAGGCCCACGATCTCGATCTTGACGAGAAAGGGACAGGGACAGGGAGAGGGAGAATAAAAGAAGGAATGGAGAGATTCAGAAACTCTCTTCTGTGTGGAAAACATATTCAAAATATTACTTTGATATTATCTTTCTTATTATCATCATTATTATCATCATTACTATTCCTACCATCATTCTCAACCTCATAACAAAGAAAAACAAATATAACAAGAGTAGCCTAAAACAATAACAACAATTAATTAATAAACAATCGCAAGAACCTGAGCACAGTGGAAGGAAATTAAAACCCAACGCCCCTCTGCCATAAAGCAATAAAATAAGGCAAATACAAGCCCCGGGCCCTTAATCCGGGGCGGAGAGCGAGGGGCAGCCGCGGGGCACCAAGGAACCCGAAAGGATCCGATCGGCGGGGCAGCGGCGGCGGGCGGGCGGGCGGGCGGGACAGCAGCTGTGCGTGCGGTCGTGTGTCGCCCCGCGCCGCGTGGAGGGGAGGGGAGGGGAGGGAGAGGTAAGGGCGGTAGGGAGGGAGGTAGGGACGGAGGGAGGACTCGGCGTCTCGGGGCAGAACCTCCTCAATCACGACTCACTTCTGCTGCTTCTCCCTCGTCTTCCTCTTCTTCGGTAGGGCTTATCTCCGCGGAGGCTTCACGAGTGGACGCCCCTCCTCGCCGATAGATAAGACAAATAGACTTTCGACCATATCGTTATCGTCTATGGGGTGGCAGAGAGGTTCGTCCGCGCACTCAAAAAAGGTAATGCCCGGTATATGGCATCAGGGGGGCGGTGGGGCAACACCTGCCCACTCGCGAGCCCTCCGACGCTGCCACGTCTCGCACCTCGCACGTCCTTTATCGTCCGTGTTACTTGTCCTTCCCTTCCTCTCTTTCTTCCTGTTCTCCATTCCCTTTATACTTCTTTATTCTTCTTCCTCTTCTTCACCTTCTCCTATTCCTCTTCTCTTTTTGCGAGATGCGTCAAATGAACGCAACTCTGTACCTCTGCCTAAAAAAATATCAAAACCTTACAATAAAAAACAAAAGAACAAAAAAAAACAACAACTAAATTACGAAGAAAAAAAAAATTATAATTGGGCACTGATACACAACACGTGCAACGCGACCGTACGATCCATCACGGCAAAAGGACATTCGGATCAATGTTTGAGGTGCGTTGATCGGGTGACGTCAGCGTTTAAATAGCCTCTTCCACCCCCGACTCCCGACTCCCGACTCCCGCCGACCTCCGAACTCCCGACGCAGATGCACCGCTATCGGATGGGGTTGGTCGGTCCTCCTATACGGCTGCCCCGACTTCCTGTGCTGAACCACATACGAGCAAGGGAGTGGGAAGAGGGTTGGGTTGGGTGGGGTGGGGTGGGTGGGGTGGGGGGGTAGGGGGGAGGGGAGGGAGGTGGGTTTCAGCTAGAGCCGTCGACCTGTTGCAGTAATCACAATGATGCCCCCCCAAAAAAATAAATCATCGTTATCATTATTAATACTACTACTACTGCTATCACCATCACCACCATCGCCACCACCATCGCCACCACCACCACCACCACAACTCTTCCATAGAAGCAAATACATTACCAACTAGCCCTCGCTCAACCCGACCCAAGTTGCCGTCAATGCAAACAACAAACAACACTTCAACCTGCTATGTCAACGAAACAACAGCCGTTCAGCCGCCAATGTCAACCGTTTACGTCCATTTGGGAGCCCGACAGAGAGAATCAAAAGGGGGGGAGGGGGGGGAGTCCGGTCAATTTAGGTCCATTAGCCCCGAGGCCAGGTAATGTATCGGCAATCACACGTTCATCGCCAATAAATATAAAAACCTCTATCTGTATGTCTCTGTCTCTGTCTCTGTCTCTGTTTCTCTGTTTCTTTCTCTCTCTCTGTTTCTTTCTCTCTCTATCTCTCTCTCTATCTCTATCTCTATCTCTATCTCTATCTCTATCTCTATCTCTATCTCTATCTCTATCTCTATCTCTATCTCTATCTCTATCTCTATCTCTATCTCTATCTCTATCTCTATCTCTATCTCTATCTCTATCTCTCTCTCTCTCTCTATCTCTATCTCTATCTCTATCTCTATCTCTCTCTCTCTCTCTCTCTCTCTCTCTCTCTCTCTCTCTCTCTCTCTCTCTCTCATCCACCTCCACCTATTCACCTTCACCATCCCCTTCAAACCACCTCTACCTTAACCTCCCCCTCCACTTCATCTACCCCCCCCCTCCAATATCCATATCCATATAACTACCACCCCCTCAAACCCCGTCACCCACTCCTAGCAACCACCTGCCCCCCTACCTATCCCCCCACCCACCACCCACTCCCACCTACCTACCCACCCATCCACCTACCTACCCACCCACCCACCTACCAACCTACCAACCTACAAAACTACCCCACACTCACCCACCCTCCCCACCAAGGACCCACCCAACCCACTCCTTCACAACCCACGTGTCTCCAGCGCGGGTTAATGCACGTCTCTTTAGAAAGCAAGGTTTTCCTTCGTGCCACAGGACGGTGAAATCCTGTCATCCGATACGCCAGCATCCGGGACTCGCTGCGAAACACGTGAATAAGAAGGGGAGAAAAGAAAGGGGGAGAGGAGAGAACATGTGAGAAGAAACACGTGAATAAGAAGGGGAGAGAAGAAAGAGGGAGAGAGTAAAGGGGGAGAGAAGAAAGGGGGAGAGAGTAAAGGGGGAGAGAGTAAAGGGGGAGAGAGTAAAGCGGGAGAGTAGAAATGGGTAGAGGAGAGAACATGTGAGAAGAAACACGTGAATAAGAAGGGGAGAGAAGAAAGGGGGAGAGGAGAGAACATGTGAGAAGAAACACGCGAAGGATGGAAGGGGTTGAGGAAAATAAGATGGAAAGAGAGGGAAGGGAGAAAGGAGAATAAAAAAGGGGGGAGGAATCACGTGAAGGATGGAAGGGCCGAGGAAAATAAGAGAGAGAGAGAGAGAGAGAGAGAGAGAGAGAGAGAGAGAGAGAGAGAGAGAGAGAGAGAGAGAGAGAGAGAGAGAGAGAGAGGGAGAGGGAGAGGGAGAGGGAGAGGGAGAGGGAGAGGGAGAGGGAGAGGGAGAGGGAGAGGGAGAGGGAGAGAGAGAGTACGATAACGAGAGAGAAAGAGAGAGAAAGAGAGAGTACGATAACGAGAGAGAAAGAGAGAATGAGAGAGAGAGAGAGAGGGGCGAGTTATTCAGAATGATCCTACGAGCGACGGACCCCGTGCAGGATAAAGCTCAGTCGAGATCCTATTGTGACTCGCGAGGCCTTTTCCTGTCCATTGTGACCCGGCGGTTTGAAGAGAGCAGGGTTGTGACGGCCGAGTATCCTGCATGCTCATAGCCCTCCAATCCTAGCCTCTCCTCTCCTCTCCTTTCCTCCCCTCTCCTTTCTCTTCCCTTTCCTCTCCTCCCCTCTTTCTCTTCCCTTTCCTCTCCTCTCCTCCCCTCTTTCTCTTCCCTTTCCTCTCCTCTCCTCTCCTTACTCTTCCCTCTCCTCTTCCTTTCAATTCCCCGTCTCCCTTCCTCTCCTCTCCTCCTCCTCACCCCCCCCCCTCTCTCCTCCCCATGCACACAAACCCTATATGTCTCCTCTCCCTACCCTCTCCCTATAAAAGACTACTTGGTCATTGCCTCCACCAATAGTCCTAATTAAGAAAGAAAAACTGAAGAAAGGGGAAAAGAAAAGAGAGAAAAGCCAGTGACGATGCTGACCGCGCAGTTATCGATAATGACCGATAAATAACAAATAAATAAACAAATAAAACAAACAAATGAATAAACAAATAATATAAAAAATAAAGATAAAAAAAATAAAAACAAAGAACCAGACCCAACACACATACAAAAAAAGTAGAAAAAACAAAAATAAAATTTAAAAAAATAATAAAAATCATCTCACAGAGCCAGCATCACCTTCCAAGAAACCGTCTATCAACACAACGGCCAAGGGTCTATGGTCATTAACCCCCGAGGCTTTAATTACTGTTCAATTAACGCCCGAGCAACAAAAGACAAGTTTCGTGATGGGGGGGCGAGGCAGCGTTTCCATATGGAGGGGCCGGAGGAGCAGTCATTAGTGGGGAAGGCATTAGCATGGCGTCGGGGATGGATGTTTGATCATGCACAAACTCCCCTTTCATGCGTCTTTGCTGTAGCGAGGGAGTGAAACTTGATTTTTTGATTTATTGACTTTTTAATTTTTATTTCTTCGTTATTTTTTGTTCTTTTTTTAAATTCCTTCTTTCCATTTTTTTTTCTTTTTTTCTTTTTGAATTCCTTTCAATTATTTAAAAATACTTTCTTTTCCTCTTCTTTTTTTTTTAATTCCTTCTTTTTTTATTCTTTCTTTCTTTTCTTTTTTGAATTCCTTCTTTCTTTTCTCTATTTAAGTTCTTCCTTTTAATTTCCTTCTATTTGCCTTCTGTAACCTATTCCTTTTTTTTCTTTTTAAACCGTTCATGTGTGCTATGCAGACAAAAATCATGGGAAGTAAATAATAATAATAATAATAATAATAATAATAATAATAATAATAATGATGATTGAGGAATCACGCACAACGAAACTAACAAAACCATACAAACAACAACAACAACAACAACAACAACAACAAAATCAAATCAACCTCCCCCCCTCATAACCCATAGGCTCACACCCTCCTCCCTCCTCCTCCTCTTCCTCCTCGCAATGCCCAACCCAAACACAAAACCCAGTGGAAGGGGGGGGGGATAGGGTTACAAAAATGAACCTTAATGACACCCACCACATAAGGCCTTATGTTGAGCCCGCCGCAACGACCATAATTCAAATGCAACATACACACACAAAAAAAAAAAACACGCACACACCCTCCTTTCACAATAAACCATAATTAATAACTCTTCCACTATATTCAACTCATTAATTCAATTAAGGAATTCCCAACAGCCCTTTAATAGACCTCCGTGCCAGATGGGCCTATTCTGTGCCGTCTGACCGTCTGTCTGTCTGTCTGACTGACTGTGATGGTGATAAAATTAACAAAAGCAACGAATGCATAATAAAGAATTAGGGAAGAGGAAGAGGAAGAGGAAAGGGAGTAAGTAGAGAATAAAGGGAATGAGAAGCAAGAAGAAGTAGGGAGAAAGGATGTGAGAGGAGACGGATAAAAAAAAAGGAAAGGAAGAAGAGGAGTTAAAGGAGGCGAAGAAAGAAGAGAAGATCAGAGACGATAAGAAAAGAGAGAAATGGGAGGTTAGGATGAAGCAGAAGGAGAGAAGAGCAGAGAGACGAGGAGATAGGGGAAAGGGAGAGAGATAGGGGAGAGGGAGAGAGATAGGGGAGAGGGAGAGAGATAGGGGAGCGGGAGAGAGAGAGGGGAGAGGGAGAGGAAGGGAGAGGAGATAGAGGATAGGTGGAATGGAGGGAGGGGGAGAAGGGAGGGAGAGGGAGAAGGGAGGGAGAGGGAGAAGGGAAGGAGAGGGGGGGAGAGAGGAGGGAGAGGGAGAAGGGAAAGAGAGGGGGGGAAGAGAGGAAGGAGAGGGGAAGGGTGAGGGGAAGGGGAGGCAATTATTGAATAAACAGCGACGGGCGACAAACTCCATTTTCAACCCTTTTTACTGCCGCCTCGCATGCCGGCCGACCCTCGCCCGCTGTTGAATTTTCTCAGCCGTTTGAACACGCATTTGTCCGCGTCTTGGGAACCTTTTGATCTTTCATACGGCCATTATTCTTTCCTTTTTTTTCTACTCCTTTTTATCGGACAATTAGAAAACGATAAACATATACTGACTCCCACGTGCTCCCCAATCCCCAACACGCACGAACTGACGCCACACACACACACACACACACACACGCATGCACGTACAAAATCACAGGATCAATGATAAATTAAACCAGTCGGTTAATCTCCAAATAATGACAATAATAATACGTGGTCAATTACCCGACAGTGACGAACCGCCGTTGTGCCAGAAGCGTGTACTTATCTAACGTCCGTGGTGGTCCTCTCCGTTTCTCATTCTTTTATTCATTCCCTTCTTCCTTTTATTTCATCTCCTCTGTCTACGGATTCGCTCTCATTTTTTCTGTCTCTCCTTTCCCCACGTTTTTCCCCCTTACTTTATTTTCACTATTTAAATATTCTCATTCTTTTCTATCTATATATCTCGTTTCTATGTAGGACTCTTAATATATAAACATACATTAATCTCCATCATTCTGTCTCCTTCTCACTCGTTATCATTAATAAAACTCAAAACCTACCCTGCCTCCACTCCCATACATTCCTTTCCATCCCTTCCTTCCCCACTTCTCCATCTCCCCTCCTTACCCTGCAATCCTCATTCCCTCCCCACTTACCCTCCCTTCCTCCCCTCTCCCTCTCCCTCCCCACTTACCCTCCCTTCATCTCCTCTCCCTCTCCCTTCCCTCCCCACTTACCCTCCCTTCCTCCCCTCTCCCTCTCCCTTCCTCCCTTCCCTTCCCCACTTACCCTCCCTTCCTCCCCACTGACCCTCCCTTCCCTCCCCACTTACCCTCCCTTCCTCCCCTCTCCCTCTCCTTCTCCCTCCCTTCCTCCCCTCTCCTTCTCCCTCCCTTCCTCCCCTCTCCTTCTCCCTCCCTTCCTCCCCTCTCCTTCTCACTCCCTTCCTCCCCTCTCCTTCTCACTCCCTTCCTCCCCTCTCCCTCTCTTCCTCGCCCCTCCCTTCCTCCCCACTTGCCCTCTGCCCTCACCATCTGGACCCTCGGCAAGGGGGAAACCAGAGCAGCGAGGGGACACGCCAAAAAAACACAATAACAATGATCGGCCAATCAAGTTCAATTAATCGGATTTCGGCCGACGCTTTCAATGGTCTCACGCCACTCGCCCCGACTTATCCGCGACTGTTTACAAGAACGCCGAGGATGCTGCGGCTGGACGGGAGAGGGGGGGGGAGAGGGAGGGGGGGAGATATAGAGGATGATGCTCTTTCTCTCTCTCTCTTTCTTTTTTTTTTCTCTCTATTTTCTTTTCTTCTCATTCTCTTCTCTTCTTTCATCCGGCTTTTTGTGTTGTCCGTTCCATCATCTGTCTGTTTGGCTAGCTTGTTTGTTTTCCACCGGTTTATCTTTTCTTTTTCCCCTCTCTCTCTCTCTCTCTCTCTTTCTCTCTTTTTCATTTCCCATTTTTAGTCGTTCTTCGTTTGCATCTCTTTTATTTTTTTATTTTTTTTGGGGGGGGGGTATAGTAAGACAATTTTCAAACAGACATGCACGAATGTTTAAGTAAAGAGAGGCATATGTACGGGCACACACACGCACACACACACACACACACACACACGCACACACACACACACACACACACACACACACACACACACACACACACACACACACACACACACATACCAGACCACCCTAATCGCAAACACACACACACCTATCAACCTGACGTCCCTCCCTCCCTCCCTTTTTCCCTCCCCCCCCCCCCCTTTCCCTTCCCGCCGGCAACAACAGCGCCTACAAATCACGCAAACGCCGCCGGTACATCTGGTAGGCCTACGGCGGCAATTTTCGGCGCGGCGGCTACAGCGGAGGCTTCGCGAAACGGGTCATTATCTCATTCCGGCCGAGCATCCGTGACCCCTCCGAGCTGACCCCGCGAGTCGCCGTTATCTTCAGGGGTTGAGGAAACCAAGGGGAGGGGAGAGGAGCAGGGAGGGGGAAGGGAGGGGAAGGGAGGGGGAAGGGAGGGGGAAGGGAGGGGGGAGGGGGAAGGGAAGGGAGGGGAGGGGAGGGGAGGGGAGGGTAAGGGAAAGAGAGGAATGAAGGGCGCGAAGGGGGAGAAGAGAGGGGGAAAGGAGAGGAGAGGAGGGGAGGGGAGGGGAGGGGAGGAGAGGGGAGGGGAGGAGAGGGGAGGGGAGAGAAGAGAAGGAACGGAGAATGAGAAATGATGTAAGGGAGGAGGAATGTTTAGCACGACAGACATATGAGAAACTGGGAAAGGGAAAGGGAAATAATAAGAAAAACAAAGCGAATAAACAAAAAAAGCAAAATGTACATATACAAATGTTAAACCAAAGCAGAACAAAGAAACCCCCACCGACTCTCCCCCTCCCCCCACCCCACCCTCCTCCAAATATAATACCAATAAAAAGAGATACAAAATAAGACCACAGATGGGCGGCCTGCTTTGCCGATCCCGAATGCACATAGCAGCTCCTCCTCCTCCTCCTCCTCTTCCTCCACCTCCCCCACCACCTCCACCTCCCCTACCACCTCCTCCTCCTCATCCTCCACCTCCTCCACCACCACCACCTCCTCCACCACCACCTCCACCTCCAACTCTATCTCCAACCCCCATCACCTCCACCTCCCCCACCTCCACTTCCCCCACCACCTCCACCTCCCCCACCACCTCCATCTCCACCACCACCTCCACCTCCTCCACCTCCACCTCTATCTCCACCTACTTAGCTACCATACGGAGTCACAGACGATCACCCTGACGTATCCCTGGGAAGATTCACGTTCCCACGGAAGGCCATTCCCTTAGGGACACTTCAGGGGCGCGTATTAGGGCCGATCTAAATGTATTTAACCGACCAACAGGTGCGTAAGGGGCGGGGAGGAGGAGGAGGAGGAGGAGGAGGAGGAGGAGGAGGATGAGGAGGAGGAGGAGGAGGAGGAGAGACAGGGGGAAGGGGATGGGAGGTAAGAGAGAGAGGGACAGGAGACTAAAAGGGATTATACGTATAAACTGATAAACAGATGTCACAGATGTCAAGATGTGCCACTTAAGATATGAAGATACTATGACCCATGCATATACCGCATATACACGATAAGAGAGAAAAAAAAAAAAGGTGAGAACGCAAAAATATGAACTAATCAAAGAGAATAAAAGAAAAGAAAAGAAAAAATAGCGTGAGAGGAGAAGACAAACAAAGCGATAAATATTGACGGACTTTTGGAAGCAACAGGAAATGATTGCCTGCCCTGAGTCAAGGCAACGCCAGGAGACGCGCACATGCATACAGAAACGTCCCAAAGCAAAAAAATAAAAAAATAAAAAATACAGAAACCGCATCACAAACAAACTGATCTGTCTACCCCCCTCCCCCTTTACCCCTCCTAAAACTCCTGCTCCCCCTTCCCCTACCCCTTCCCCTACCTCTCTTACACCCCTCCCTTTACCGTTTCTAAGACTACTGCACTCCTTCTTCTGCCCCCCCCCCCCCTTCTCTTATACCCTACTAAGATTCCCAGCCTCCCTACCCCCCACCCTTTCCAATCTCCCTTGCCCTTTACCATACCCCTTCCCCTACTATTTTCAAGACTCCAACCCACCTTCTTCTCCTAACCCCACTTCCCCTATCCTTACCAAGAAGACTGTTCTTCTACCCCCTCCTAAGTCTTCTGCCCCCTCCCCCCTCCCCCCCCTTCCCCCTTCCCCCACCCCCTCCTCCACACGCAGGACACACCGCCCAGGAACAATGGCGCGGCGTGCTCTCCCACAATAACAGTCTCGGAGGAGGATAAATACCCCAATAACAGCGCCGCGCGGATGGCCTTGTATTTAACCCCTTGTTTACACACTTTTTGGTCTGGGAAGTGGGAGGAGGGGAAGAGGGAGGGAGGGAGGGAGGAGGGGAAGAGGGAGGGAGGGAGGGAGGGAGGAGGGGAAAAGGGAGGGAGGGAGGGAGGAAGGGTGATACCGAGGGAAGGATAGGGGAAACAAGGAGGGAAGGATAGGGGAGAGAGGGGAGAGAGGGGAGTAGAGGGGGGGAGGGGCGGAGAAGTGTCTCGTGGGCGTACTAATCCTGCAATCTGGCTAAAGACAACACCCGCTGCCAGCCCGCAAAACGAGGCCATTCTCACGAGCGAGTGGCCTCCCCACGGGACTACCTAAAACCTCTCGATTCAATTACGTGCATGTCCGCCGCGGAGGGGAGGAGAGGGGAGAGGGGAGAGGGGAGAGGGTAGAGGGGAGAGGGGAGAGAGGAGAGGGGAGAGAGAGAGGTCACAAACCACCGATAACAGCAGGTTGAGCGAAGACAGGACAGCTGGTTGCTTCCAGGTCCTGGGAACAGCGGAAAGTCGAAAACACTTAACAAGGAAAAGAGGGGAGAGAGACAGATAGAGACAGAGGGGTAGCGAAAGAGGGAGATAAGTAATGGGAGACAAAGCGAGGGGAGGTCAGCCACTTCATTTATCAAGTTACCGTGTTTGCCCGACCTGTCGTCGCACTCTCCCACGGTAGTTCCTCCGCCGATCGCCCCCGTCAATTTGCATACCGCTCGTTAAAAGCCTTAAAATGGACTTCGGACCGGCCATTATGTACAAACCCAACCGGCGAAAAAAGGGCTTAATATGTGCCATAAAATGCCAACGCAACGCAATGCAGGCAAGTCGCGGAGGGACGAAAGTGGAACAAAAAAGACGAAAATGGCAAAAATAAAATGACAACAACGAGGAAAATCACCGATATAAAATAATAATAATAATAATAATAATAACACTAATAATAATAATATAATAATAATTATCATTATTACTATTATCATTATTATAACAGCAACATGTACTCAAAATGACAAAATAACGAAGAAAAAAACAGAAGGGTACTCACTCGCAATAAGATTCGGCACCGGGGTTCGACATGCAGACTCCGTTGTTCTTGCACGGGTTGGGGGAGCAGGATATAATACCTGGAAGGAGAACGAAACAATTCATTAAACAGATCGAGAGAAGAAGAAAAAATGCATTAATGAGAACATACGGACCCGGTAAAAACACACATACACATACATACACATATACAGAAACACACACACCACACACACATATATAGTCTCTCTCTCTCTCTCTCTTTCTCTCTCTCTCTCTCTCTCTCTCTCTCTCTATATATATATATATATATATATATATATATATATATATGCACAACACAAATGATAGAAATACAAAAGGTATACTCCGCTTTCTCTGGTGAATTACACCCACGCTTCCATTCACAAATCGCCGAATTCACACGTCGTTTAACATTACGGTCGGATTTCCCAACAGCACCATCCATAACCATAATCGCAGAGGAAAAGCCGATGAGGTATGACCAACACTTATACTACTTACATATCACTCACGCGGCATACATCACTTTGATGCCATTTGCAGCACTTTCACTATTTGCCTTTCCTTACAATGCATAAACATATAACTTGCACGGTTTAGGTCCCTTACTTATATCACTTACATCCGAGCCTGGACATGACACTCGCCCACACGCTGGGAACACCGCGGCCGCATCACACCTTTCACTCACGGGTCGCGCCTTCTCGCTTCACGCCCGCGCCCACGCCCATGGTCACCCAAGGCCCCCGCATGACAACCGCCGACACGCCCATAATACCAGCCCTCCCCCCTTCCCTCCTCTTCAACCCTCCCCCCTCCCCACCCACCCGCTCAATGAAAGATAATCACATTTTAGCGAAATCTCACCCCCCCCCCCCCTGCCCGCCCATCTACCGTGATATTACCTGGCTATTACCTGGCCCCATGGACGATCTACCTGCTTTTCTGTCCTCGACCCGGCCATGATGACATTATTATGCCGGTCACTCGATCACCCCCCCCTATGACCCACCTTCTCTCCCTCCTCCCCCCCAGACCGTTGCACCATTCACGTCTCCCAAAACTTCCATTCGTCAAATTTATATTACCCCTTCTCTTCCTTTTTCTTCTTTATATCCCCCCCTCCTCTCTCCATCTCCTTCCTTTCCCTTCCACTGCCTCCTCCCTACCCCCCCAACACCCCCCCAATGCCCCACCTCCCATCCGCCATTGAAGCAAAGCGTGTCCATTAAAATTCTCTATGGCTCCATACACGCTCCGCCATCCCTCCCCTGCGCGATGAATAATTGCCTCGGCCGATCCCGAGGGAGGTGGGTGGGTTGGTGGGTTGGTCACTTTCACCCCCTATTTCCCCCTACGCATCCGAACCTACCCACTTACCCATTTACCCACCCACCCCATCACTAGCTACGCACCCGATCTATCCTCTCCCCCAAACCATTCGGCAACAACCCACCCTCTGCCCACTTACCTACCCACCCAACCCACCCAGCCTATCCTCTCCCCACTCACCTACCCCCTCCCCACTCACCCACCCGACTCATCCTCCTCCCCCCCATCCACCCAACCCACCCAACCTATCCTCTCACCCCTCACCTACCTCCTACCCACCCCATACCCACCCCCTACCCCACCCATGCCCCCGCCTAACCTTTGTCCATCCTCCTCGCACGTTCGATTTCCAGCCCCGCACGGCCGGTGATCTTTCCAAAAAAAAGCCTCGGAGTTGACACGGGCATACCGGGCATCGGCGGCCGCACCGGGCATCAACGAGCACCCCCGGGCATCTTCCAATCATGCCATGAACATCTCGCGTAATTGCAAAGTCCAAAGTCCTTATCAGCCATTAACTTGTCTCCCCCCCTCCCCCCTTTGCCCCCCCCTTTCTTCCAGCCCTGTGAATTTAGGAGGCAGAGGAAGCGGAGGCGAAGAAGGGACAAACAGGAAGAGGAAGGAAAGGAGAGTAAGGAGGAAAAGGAGAAGAGAGAAAGAGGAGAAGAGAGGAGGAGAAAAGAGATGGTGTCAAAAAGAGTAGGGGGGAAATAGATTAGGAAAAAATAGAAGAAGTAGGAGAGGAAAGAGGATGAGGAGCTGGCCCTGAGGAATGGGCATGAGGTGGGCATGAGGTGGGCATGAGGTGGGCATGAAGTGGGCATGAGGACGTAGTATGAGAACATGGCCTACGGAGATGGCAGGCATGAGGAAGAGAAGGATACGTGTCCGCGATAGGAGACCATAAGAATGGAAGAAGCTATGAAGATATGGTATGAGGAGACGGGCATGAAGACGTGGTTATAAGGGGAAGGGGCGGGAGTATAAGGAAGTTTATGAGGATGGTGTGGGCAGCAACCGCAAGAATTAAGAGCGAGGGCGGTGGGCTGGCTGGTGGAAGATGTTGGCCGATGTTGAATGGGTCATTTTTTTCGGGAGGTCGAGAGGGCATAAACATCCGCGAAGAGAGAGCGAGAAAAAGAGAAGGAGAGAAAGAGCAAGAGAGAAAGAGAAAGAGCGAGAGAGAAGGGGGAGAGGGAGAGAAAGGGGGGAGAGAGAGGGGGGAGAGAGAGGGAGGGAGGGAGGGAGGGAGGGAGGGAGGGAGAGAGGGAGGGAGGGAGGGAGAGAGAGAAAGAGAGAGAAAGAGAAAGAGAGAGAGAGAGAGAGAGAGAGAGAGAGAGAGAGAGAGAGAGAGAGAGAGAGAGAGAGAGAGAGAGAGAGAGAGAGAGAGAGAGATAGAGATAGGGTAAAATAAAAATATAGACAAAAGAGAGAGAAGAAAGAAATGGAGGAACGAAAAAGAAGGGAGAAGAGAAAGAGAAAACGCAAAAAGAAGCAAGGAAAAGTAGGAACAGCAAGGAAGAAAGGAGGAACAGCAAATAGGAAGAATGGAAGAACGAAGGAAGTAAGAAGAAAGGAGGAATGGAAGGAAGGAAGGAAGAGAGGAAGGGAGAAGGAAAGCGAAAGGGAAGGGCGTCAGGGCGATACACCTCTGGGCCGGCGTCGTGCTGCGAGGCGCCCTCACCCCCACCCCCCCCTCGCCCCCACCCCCCTCCCTTAGCCTCTCGCTCTTCAAGAACAATCGGCGATTATTTTACTTCGGATTTAAGACGACGGAAAGGAAATTCAAAAAAAAAAAAAAACCGAATCTCGCGAGAGGGAAAATTCAAATAAAACTTGATAACGCCATGACATGACCTTTCAACAATCTTTTTATTTTACTGCAAAAGATTTAAAACTCTCTCAAGTACGTTTGACCTCCGTGAATCTCGCGTGCCCCGCCCCGCCAACGTACCCACAAATCCCCCCACCCCCCTCCCCTCTTCCCATCTCCCCTCTCCTCCCTTTCTCCCTTCTCCCTCCCTATCTCCCCTCTCCTCCCTCCCTCCCTATCTCCCCTCTCCTCCCTCCTTTCCCATCACCCCTCTCCTCCCTCCTTCCCCATCTCCCCTTTCCTCCCTCCCTCCCTTCCTCCCCACTCCTCCCTCCCTCCCTACCTCCCCACTCCTCCCTCCTTTCCCATCTCCCCTCTCCTCCCTCCCTCCCTACCTCCCCTCTCCTCCCCACTCTCCCCTCCCGCCTCCCATCTCCCCTACACACCCCGCCCTAGACGCCAGGTCACGGTGCAAGATCCAGTCTACAGGTCTCGGGTATCGGGTCTGTGGTCTCTCCTCGTGTGCCACAACTATGAAACCTTGTCGGGACCACGCCTGTAGCACTGTCGCGCGCGCCCACGCCCAGACTCCCTGACTCATGGGAAAAGTATAAGC
>NC_061842.1:25950493-25967993 GCF_019202785.1 Penaeus chinensis | reverse complement strand
GTCCTGCTCTCCGTGTCCCGCGCCGCCCACCTGCTCTTTCTCCTTCTCTCTTTCGTTCCCTTTCCTCTGTCTCGCTCTGTCTGTACGTCTCAGGCTGTGTGTGTGTGTGTGTGTGTGTGTGTGTGTGTGTGTGTGTGTGTGTGTGTGTGTGTGTGTGTGTGTGTGTGTGTGTGTGTGTGTGTGTGTGTGTGTCGCTCCCTTTCCTCTGCCTCTCACTCTCTCGCTCTCTTTCTCATTTTCTTTTCTTTTCTTATTCTATCTTCTCTTTCTCATTTTCTTTTCCTTTCTTATTCTATCTTCTCTTTCTCACTTTCCTCCCCCCCTTGATAAAGTGGTCCAACAGCCCTTCACCCTTTAACAAAAACGTCTCCTCGCAAGCTCGACAGCCCCATCGCCGCCCGCATCCGCCCGTCAACATAAGGAATGGCAAACACGGTCGCCACGCCACCGCCGCCTCTCGATAAACACCATATATCAAGGGCGAGACGAGACGCCGCCTAAACTGAAGCTCGAAGTATGTCCTAATTGGCTAAGGGGGTCTCATCGACATGCATTGGATAAGGGGGCGGGGTTCGCTTAGTTTTTAATGGGGATGAAGTTCAGGAGCGTTAACAAGATACGCGAATTCTTGCCCAAACGCCGAAAATTCCTTAGCATATGTTGCCTTATCCGAAATACTAAGAGAGAGAAAAAACAACGAAGAAGACAACAAAACCCCGACACGTACATACATAAAACATGTACACGCACATCAGCATACATACATACGACACGTAAACACATGCATCCACGCATAATATACATACGCAAAGAACATTTCCACCTTGTTACTTTCATCACCTAATAATCGCACGCTGCAAAGGTGCTCATTAGGAGCCGTAATGAAGGCGCAGGGTATTTAACAAGCGTGCGAGGGGCGACCGGTAAAGCACTCGCACCCACGGTCGTGCTGAGCTCGCGGCGCCGTCGGTCGGTTGCGAGCCCGAGAGGAACGCACGGTGGCAGCGGCGTCTCCTTTTCCCACGCTTGCTCTCCGTGTGTTTTACGGGTCGTTATAATTAAAATCCGGATGTTTTTTTATTTTTATTTTTATTTAAACTTTTTTTTGGATAATCGATGGTAATTTGCGGCGGTCGACGGGGTGGGGGTGGGTCTCACATGCACGGTTTCGGCTAAGTGGCCGGGGGCGATAAACGAAAGTAAACTTTATGGAGTAAAAATTAATACCTTCAGTAAATACAGAAAAAGAAAAAAAAACATCCAGCGAGGGAAAAAACACGGAATAAAACCATTAGCAGCCATTTCTCTCAAGCGCACGCAAAAAGGGGATATCTAATTAAGAGAAACTCCGTCGTCGCTGTCGCTCAACGGGTTTAACGAGTCATGATAACGAATCGGTGCCCCGGTCAACAAAACATCCATTACCGGTTTGCAATGTGTGCATTCATCGCCGCCCAATAAGAAAGGTTTTATAATTCAACATTGCAATTCTCTCTCTCGGGAGGAAGAGATAATCTGGCCCGATTAGCGTCCGCGTTGCAACTGCCGGCTGCGGACAAGCGGATCGCCCATTATTATGTGGGTTAACGTCGGCTCAACGCCACGTCTTAACGGGGCTTCCGAGTCGCGTCCCTAATGGACTGGTTTTATCTCCATCTCCCGCGACCGCTCGTCACCCCGACCTCGCATCTCGCGACCGCCATCTAATTCCCTCCCATTCTCTGGAGATAACAGCCTCCCCTTCTTCGCAGGAGCAACGCCTGACTACCCCAGGGGCGTCGACGTCGGCTCTGAGAGCATCTAAACCCCTTGGCCGCGTCCCCTCGGGCTGTGCCATCTTAACGCCACAAGAACACACACATTAAGCCCCTGGTGGCGCTCCTACAAGGGCCTGGCGCTGGTGCAAACTGTGGGAGGAGTGCGGGGCTCCCACACCGCCGCCTCGGGGAGACAATATATCATAGGAACGGGTTCTCTCTCTCGCCAGTGGAAGTTCGCAATCACCATCGCTGCGAGGCTGGTCATGACCAATCCAACCCGGCCCTGTGTTTACGCCCGGGCTCCTCTCGCCAGCTGAGGGACCCCGCTTCCAGCTCACTATAGGGAGGCATCCGTAGTATCCGATGCGGCGTCTATCCGGAGATAAGGACTAAACAGCAGGGGATATCTTCTTATAGTTTAAAAATTGAATAAATAATCTCAGTGACGATCTGCTTCCTGTATGTATCCATATCCTCGTTTCGAACTAGTGACACCTTGCGATCGCATTCGGCCGCTTCGGAGAGCCTCGAGTGCCGCTGCGTCAGCAAACGAGACCACGCCAGCGCTGCAGTGCCGCCGCTTGCGCAAGAGCCAGTAAGCCAGATCAGGCAATGAACAGGTTGCGGCCGCGGCGACGATGACGGCGGCCGGGTCCCAGAAGCGGAATCCAATCTACCCATAATACCTCATACCAGGGACCGCCCTCGCTTCCTGTTCCGAAAGCTGTGCGTGCAATTGCAATCTCATGCACATTCGTCTTTCTCTCCGTCTATCAAATCAATCAGGTCACCTCGCCCAGCCGCTTTCATTCGTGTTTCCGCGGAGAAAAATTATACACACACACACACACACACACACACACACACACACACACACACACACACACACACACACACACACACACACACACACATTTATCTATCAATCTATCTAATATCTTTAACCTCCCCACGAAAGAGATACCCTAGACCACCGGGAAACCAGATATCCAACAAGAAAATCGCACCCTGAAGATCGTAAAAATTCCCCGATACTTCCTCCCCTTGACCTCGGAGCAACACGCCGCCGCGCCCAAGTGAGATGTAGAATCATGAATGGAAGTACAAATCAGAGCGCCGCATCAACCCGCGTGTGTCCGCTGCCCATAACAAGGCGTCGTTTTGGACGGAGATATACCCCCTCTGCCCCCCCCTCCCCTCCCCCCACCATCAACCGCACCTCCAACCCCTTCCCTCGCCCGAAACCCACAGGCCAAGCGGGTACCACAAGCACAAACAAGCATTACCTGTACCGCAACTACATGGAATAATGAGCCGGGCCCGTAACTAGTTCCCCGATGCCCGCGGCGGGTCGGGTAATACCCACAATTACATACACTACCCGGGCCCCGACACTCTGATCTCCCGGGTACTGCTCTACCGTTCCCACAACGCCTCCTCCTACACCCCCTCCCTTTCCCCCTCCCTTTCCCCCTCCCCCCTCCTCCCCCTCCTCCTTCGCCCACTCCATCTGTGTGTCTGTTTGTCGGTCTGTCTGTCTGTCTCTACCTCGCAACCCATTTAGCAGACTTGCCCGCACCAAGACAAGATATCCACAGCTCGCTCACAAACGGGTGAAATTTACGGATCAAACTGAGCTTTCCTCTCATCCCCCAGCCCTCCCGCCAAACGAAATAAACAACAACACAGCAACAATAAAGCATAAACAAACTCGTCTACAGAATGATGAAGGCGTCAAAACATAATAATAAATCGAGACGAAACCAGAGAGAAAATGAAACAAACTGCGCGCACGTAGGTATGCTTCTCACACCATTACCTTAGCTCTTCATCACACTCCCAGCATGTTAAAGCGATCAGGGCGCATTTTTATCGTGCCCGCTCCAGGAGAGACAGACAGACAGATGGCATATGCACATGCCCGGGCACTGAAATGCCATCACACATGCGCTATTGGACGGCGATAAATTCTTGAATGATTCTACAGTGTTCTAAGCTCACTCTCCCCCCCAAACCCCCACCTCATCCCACGCTACCCCCTCACCCCCCTCCCTGTTCACAAGATTAACCACGTGACCTGAGCTGACCGCTTGGCCTTTTACCTGACCCCTTTCGACCTTATTCCTCACACAGTAGTAGGGGGGAGGGTGCTAGGAGGGTGCTAGGAGGGCGCTAGGAGGGAGAAAGGGGAGGAAGAGGAGGGGGGGAAAGGGGGGGACTGTCACTCTGATAACCTCGTGACCAAACAAACACTTGAGCGCTCGTTGATGAGGATCATGATAGGTTAGTGTTTTCGGATGACGGCCAAACCATAAAGGTGATTTTCGCGCGCCGAGGGCTGTTGAAAAGCTTGATGCTTGCAATTAATATTCCTGATTATTATCACGCCTTTTGTACGAACAATGCCCATGACTCAGATGAGATTAGAGATCAGAGTAACTATCATCAAAACAATTACCACAAACATGAACAGCCCTTTCAACACTTAACACACGAACACAATTGTAAAATAAAAATAACAATATTTAACTGAACTACCAAGAAAAAATACAAAGAGAGATCAACTTAATATATAAATATAAAAACCTCCTGGGGAAATTTCGCACCCTCGAGACAGCCCCGGGTCAGAGGAGGTCAGAAGAGGTCGGGGAGGGGGGGGGGGAGGAGGAGGAGAAAGATGAGAAGGAATGGGAGGAGGAGGGGGAAGGGAGAAGGAGGAGGGGGAAGGGAGAAGGAGGAGGGGGAAGGGAGAAGGAGGAGGGGGAAGGGAGAAGGAGGAGGGGGAAGGGAGAAGGAGGAGGGGGAAGGGAGAAGGAGGAGGGGGAAGGGAGAAGGAGGAGGGGGAAGGGAGAAGGAGGGGGATGAGAGAAGGAGGAGGGGGAAGGAAGAATGAGGAGAGAGATGAGGAGGAGGAACAGGAGGAGACGGAGGAAGAGGGGAAGATGGAGGAAGCGGAGATTGTGGAAGGGATAGAAGAGGAAGAGGAGGGAGAAGGAGATCGAGGAGTAAGGGAAGTTGGAGAAGCAGAAGTAGAAGAACGAAAAGGAGGAGAAAGAGGGGGGGAGGAAGGGGGGATAAGAGATGGGGGAGGAGGTCATCCTGAACATCCGGGACCTCACCTCGGATCCTTTACATTGTCTCCGCCCACGCGAAGGATCCCCGCCCGGCCAAGGGCCCATCATCACAACAGCCTAAACGCCTGCCAGGGGTGGGTCGGTGGGGGATGGGTAGGTGGCTGGGTAGGTGTGTAGGTGGGTCGGTGGGTGCATAGGTAGGCGGGTAGGTAGGTAGGTAGGTGGGTGGATGGGTAGGTGGGTGGGTAGAAGGGAAGAGAAGCAGAGAGGTGAAGAGAAGAGAAGGTGCAAAAAAAAATGTAGAAGAGCGAAACGGAGAATACCTACTCGAAAAAAGCACCAACAAAGAGAAAGCGAGAGACCGCGGCAAAAGCAACCAAGAGAAATACACTCGAGCGAACGGACTAAGCTAGAGAACCAATAACAACACGAACCAGAAAGAAAAAAAATAAAATGAACAAACTGGAAAATTGAATACGCGAGACCCGAACGCCACACGAAAGGAAACTCCCCCTTGACGCCACTTTACAACCCTGATATAAAGAGCATAGAACCTCCAACAATAAGGTTAGCCGAGGTTACGTCTGAGGCAAGCGGAGGTCAGGTCAAACCGCCTCGCCTGACACACACCTAGCACAGGAGTGGAAGCTAGCCTTTACACCCGTGCAAGGCCCTCTGAATGGCACCAGCCGCTCATTCTCGCATGGCACTTAAATTATAAGAATGGGTGGGGAAGGAGGGGGGGGAAGAGAGGAAAAGAAATAATAAATGGAGAGACTATAGTAGCGAGGAATGCGAGAAGGGAGTGGGAAAACGAAGAAGAACGAGAACGAGAAAATAGGATTATAATTGAAAGGATGGGAAGAAGAGAAAAAATGGGAAAACAGAGAAACACAATAAAGCAAAATAAGTGACAGAGGGAAGAGCGCGGAACAGAAAAGATTGAGAGAAAGAGACACCCGAGAAGAAACGGAAGAGAGACGGGGGAAGGAAAAAGAAATGAGAGGAGAAGGGAAGGTTAGAAAGAAGGCGAGAAGAGAAGGGTGAGCCAGTTAGTGTAGAATAGCAGTGTGAAGAAGAGCGCTAAGTGCCTTGCCTCACACCCTTTTCTCTTCACCCTTCACTCGACACACTAGATCAGGTTACAAGCATCGTTTCACCCGAAGTCGAGCGGGGTCAGGAAATTATCATACTCCTACACTCGCGTCTCACTAATGAGGTCGCGGGTCGTATGGGAAGGGGGAAAGGGGGGTGAAGGGGGAGAAAGGGCGAGAAGAGGGAAGGGGAGACGTGAGAGAAGGGGTGAAAGGGAAGGGGGAAGAAAGGGTAGAGGGTAGAAGGACAAGAGAGGAAAAGGGAAGGGGAAAAATGGAAGGAGGTGAAGGGGAATGGGAGAAAAGGGGAGAGATGTTAAAAGAGAGAAGAGACGGAGAAGAATGAGAGAGAAGAGAAGAGAAAGTGAAAAAGGGGAGAGGGAGAAGTGAGATACGACGAAGAGTGGGAAAGAGTGAAGACTGGAGGACTGGGAGAGGGAAGGGAGGAGAGGAGGGGGAGGATAGAGGGAAGGAAGAAGAGAAGGAGTGGGGTCGAAGAATATGCTGAAGGGTCAGTGCTTGGGTAAGGGGGGGTGGAGAGATGTGTGTTGGGGGGGGGGAGGGGGGAGTCAGGTCATCTGAAGGGTAATTTTTGTGTTTGGTGTTTCTGGGAGGAACGCTTTTCCTTCCAGCTGTTGCATCTATCTCTCTCTCTCTCTCTCTCTCTCTCTCTCTCTCTCTCTCTCTCTCTCTCTCTCTCTCTCTCTCTCTCTCTCTCTCTCTCTCTCTCTCTCTCTCTCTTACAAGGAAGCGCGTGCTTCGTACACATTCACGGGAAGCGGAAATCCTACGATAATTTAGCAGTAAAAATGAAAGTCAAGTATCGCTTGGAAAAAAGTATTCAGTATATACATACCAATATCTCTCCGGATATGACATACACCAAAAAATATATATATGGACAACCTCAGAAGGCAGTGAAAGAAAATTTAGGAAGAGCAAAACATCTGACTAATTTCTGAGAATACACGTTATCAGTGCAACAAACACCGATGCTTCCGTTTCCACAGATTATATAACATTCATTTATGACACGTTGTCATAATATAACCATTCGGGTGCATGTAGTCATATGATATCCGTATGTAAAAGAAGAGGCAGAGAAACAGCAAGTGTGAAATAGAGAAAGAAAGGAGAGGGAAATAGAGAAAGAACGGAGAGGGAGGGAGGGAGGGGGGGGAGATCGAGAGCGAGAGAGAGAGAGAGAGAGAGAGAGAGAGAGAGAGAGAGAGAGAGAGAGAGAGAGAGAGAGAGAGAGAGAGAGAGAGAGAGAGAGAGAGAGAGAGAAAGGCGGGCTAGGCTAGCTTCTCCCTCTGGCCTTTTAGCCCGGAGCGCGTCGTGAGCCTAGGATGATAACCTGACTAAGAGCCTGCCCCTTGCCCTGCCCCTGCCCCTACCCTGCCCGTGCCCACGCCGTGGACCAAACCCTCCCCTGCACCTCTGCCAAGTTCGGCCAACACGTCTGGGGTACCAGCAGCCATCACTCAACGGATCTCGAGGAAGAAAAAGAGACCCGAACGAGAGAGAAAACACACACACACACACGCGCACACACACACACACACACGCACACACACACACACACACACACACACACACACACACACACACACACACACACACACACACACACACACTCAACCAATCGTACATGCTAATACATCTTAACCAGCCAACCATAGGATTCCCGGTTTCAACCAACCCGCGGAGACAAAAGTGAACGAGAGATGAGAGAGGTAAAGGAGTAGGGAAGGGATACAGGGAGCGGAGAGAGGGGGAGAAAGAGAGAAAGAGAGAGAGAAAGAGAGAAAGAGAGAGAGAGAGAGAGAAGAGAGAAGAGAGAGAAGAGAGAGAGAGAGAGAGAGAGAGAGAGAGAGAGAGAGAGAGAGAGAGAGAGAGAGAGAGAGAGAGAGAGAGAGAGAGAGAGAGAGAGAGAGAGAGAGAGAGAGAGAGTGATGGAGGGAAATGAGACAGGAAGAGGAGACAGGGAGGGAAAATTAAGAGAAGAGACAGGGGGGGGATGGGGAGAGGAAAAGAGACAGGAAGAGGATAAGGGGGGGAGGAGGAAAGAAGAGAAAGGACAAAGGGATAGGTGAGGAGGAGGGAATCTAAACGGGGGGGAGGGAGGGCACCGGAAAACGAGACAACATCAACCGCACAGATCACGGTAATATCTGAAATGTATGAGCATGTTCTGTACGCAAGCAAGCCCGGCGCGTGGGAAAGTGCAAGCGCTTGCCTTCATCTCCGAGGTACGGGTAGGGGTAGGGGCAGGGGTTGGGAGCAGCAGCAAGCAGGGGCAAGACAGGGGACGGGAGGGGGAGGGGGTGCGCGGGAAGAGAGAGGGAGGGGAGGTGGGGGGAAAAAGTGCTACTGCAACTCCCCTGTGCATTATGGAGAAAGAGGCGGGGGAAGAGGAAGCTGGGAGGAAAAAAAGACGGAGGAGTGGAGAAAATCGATAAAAGGAGAATGAGCGAGAGAAAGAAAGAGACAAAGGGAGAAACAGACAGAGAAAGAAAGAGAGACACGGAAAACAAGACTTCATACAAAACCAATAAACACAACAAACAAAAAAATGAAACAAAGCAACCCAACAAAAATATCAACATAAATACACCTGAAACAACATAGCATGATAAAGGGAGAGATAAAAGAAAGGAGAAGAGAAGAGAACGGAGAGAGAGGACCAAGGAACCACTCATCGATGACGTCACCAGGGCTAGCCACAGACGCGCGGACGAGAACAAAACGTTGACCTTGCAAAAGACCTTATGAAGTCCGGGCCCTCGCCATGGGAGTTTTAATTCCATTAGATGAGAAAGAGCAAAAGTTAAACATTAAAAAAATATATATATAAAAAATAAAATAAAATATATATATAATCCTTTTAAATATTAAATTGATATTATCTTAACACCCTTCATCTAAATGGATTTCTTTCATATTTGTTCTCTCTTTTTCATGACTGCGTGGATGTTGGTGGATGCGCATGCCTTGAACACACCGTGAGCGTGGCTGCAAGTGGTCGTGGTGTGTGGATGATGGGATCGCGAAAGAGGCCAGGTGGTTGCGAGGGAGGGCCAGGAAGGGAGGGAGGAAGGGAGGAAGGGAGGAAGGGAGGAGGGAGGAGGGAGGAGGGAGGAGGGAGGAGGGGGAGGGAGGAGGGAGGAGGAGGGAGGAGGGAGGAGGGGGAGGGAGGAGGGAGGAGGGAGGAGGGAGGAGGGAGGAGGGAGGAGGGAGGAGGGAGGGGAGGAAGGAGAGAGGAAGGAGGGAGGTTGGGAGGTTGGGAGGGAGGGAGGGAGGGAGGGAGGAGAGTCGAGCGGCGAGTGGAGGGAGAGGAGGGAGATGGGGGGATAGAAGAGAGGAGGGCGGAATAAGAAGACACGAAGAAAGAAGAACAAGGAGAGAAGAGGAAGGAGGGGAGGGAGGGGGCAGGTCACGGGGCATCACGTCTGGTAGCAGTGCCGCCCTTCTCCCCCGCCACCCACCCACCCTCCCTCCCTCTCCCTCCCTCCCTCCCACCCGTTCTTCATCTCTCACCCTTTCCAAGTTGCCACGAACCAAGAGAACTATGCACCGCCAAAAAAAAGAGCATATATTTTCTTAAACTTAAAAAACACGACGAGGTCTCGGAAGACACGAGATAACCGTCTTCGGAGCAAATTTGACTCCCAGCTTCCACGCGGAAAGGGCCGGCCGGATGAATGAACGTGGGAGCCGGCTGCCTAAGTGCTCGTGTCGGGTGCCGGCTTCCCCCTCCCCTTCCCCCCCCTTCCCTCCTCCTCCCCCACATGTGGCACACTTGACACTCCACAGATGGCACTTGCTGGCGTCACGTGACCGCCTCCCCAACCACTCGCCGCCTGGGCATCCCACTCTCCGCCAGTCAACGAGCCTCGGGCCTCTCGCTCTCTCTCGGCCAATCCGAGCGCGCCATTCCTCCCCGAGATTCTGCCCACCCAAACACTTCATAAACGAAGGAAGAAGAAAAGAACGAAAAAGAGACACAGAAAGAATCTCCCTGGATCTTTCACATCTGCGTGTTTGGACAATTCGCCTCCGTAATTTACGAAAATACGCGCTCAAGGATAATGAACTTTATGAGAGCCTAATTTACGAACCACTGCTCTCCTCCGCCTAAGGGAGACAGATCACATGCGATATCGAGTTTGCTGCGTCATATCACAAACCTGAAATGCGGAGGCCAATGCGACTGCATAAATAAATACACACAACATTATATATATATGTGTGTGTATGTGTGTATGTGTGTGTGTATGTGCGTGTGCGTGTGCGTGTGTGCGTGTGCGTGTGCGTGTGCGTGTGCGTGTGCGTGTGCGTGTGCGTGTGCGTGTGCGTGTGCGTGTGTATAAATCAAATAAATAGAAAAAGGTCGGTTGATTGCTATTGAGCGAGCTAGCTGTCTATATATATATATATATAAAGATAAACACACAGAGAGAGAAAAAGCAATGTGTAGAAGTGAGTCCCTTATTTTGCAAAATTTCCTCCCTGAACGATGGTTATCAAACAGAACAGGAATATCCAACATTATAATATACAACTACTAGCAGTAACATAACTATAATTTCAGACTAGGAGACATAGCGGAAAAATATATAAACATATAATATATGAGATAGAGATAGATAGATAGAGAGAGAGAGAGAGAGAGAGAGAGAGAGAGAGAGAGAGAGAGAGAGAGAGAGAGAGAGAGAGAGAGAGAGAGAGAGAGCGAGAGACAGTGAGGGGAAACAAGAGAGGGGAAGCGACGGAGGCATGTGGAACGGTGGTCGAGGGGAGACGGAGAGCCCCTCCCTCCCCTCCCCCCCCCTCTCCTAGACGCGGGTTTGAGGGGAAACCGAAGCGAGGGAAGAGGTTTTGGCGGGAAAACGCGCCGCTCCACGCTCGTCCGCTGTTAAATAATCCACGATTCACAATTCGATTATCAAACGAGTCAGACCGAGTTGCTGAAAATAAATATACAGAGAAGAAAAAAAAAAATGCAAACTCTCAACAAACATAAACAAAACGCAATTAACTTCCCAAAAGCCGAAGAAGACTTTGGAAAAAAATATATTAAATGGCGCCGCCTCCCACAAACGGAAAGACGCGCCAAAGCCTCAGAAAAGCGGCAACAGCTGCACTTCCTCTTCGCAAAGCCCTTAGGTGTAGCGTTGTAGCGGCTGGTGGCTGGGTAGCGGGCGGCCTCCCTGCCCTCCCTGCCCTCCGTCCCTCCCTCTTTCCCTCCTCTCTTTTTACACTCCCTTTCTCTCACCGTTATATGTTGCTCCTCCCTTGCCCCATCTTCCTTTTTCATCATACCCGTCCTACCCTCCCTTCCCTCCATCTCCCTATCCCTCACCTCCCTTTTCCCCTCCCCCCTCCCTCCTTCCTCTCCCTCCCCTCCTTCCTCCTCCTCCCCTCCGAGTCGGTTAGGTAGAATCAACAAGTGTGTCCCGAGCGTGCTCCCGGGAGGAACCCCACGCGACCGACCTCCCAACCACCGCTCTCTCCGCCTCTCGAAAAAAAAAGAAGAGGCAGCAAAAGGAAACAGGAAATAAATATAAAATATCCATCAATTCCCAATCGTGTGGCAACTAGCATGTCCCGGGGAAAAATTACGATTCGCAGAAGGGCAGGCGGGGGGTTGGAAAATAGGTGTCGATCACCACCATTACATGGAAAACGCTGTTTGCGCCGAGGCGTGGGAACGCAGGTGGTCGCTGGCAACCCGCCAAGACGCACGTGCAGGGCCGGACGCGTCGCCACCACGTGCAGGGCGGGTTTTAAAGGGACGCCGCGTCTTCTTCGGCTTCCAACGGCCTTATTGTCCAAGGGGAAGGGGGCGAGGGCACCGGGGAGACCTACGCAACGTTTAAAGGTCCGGAAGGAGTAAGTTGTCAAAAAGGGTGTTTGTTTGCCGTCCGTTTGCCCCGCTGCTTTTCCAAGAGGGGGGGGGAGAGAGGATTTTTTGTTTTTTTTGTTTTAGCTTATCGATCTACAAGTAACAATACGTCACAACAAACAACAGATTTGGGACATACATACTTCGGTCCCAGAGGAAAATCGCTCCCTCTTGATCTTCGAACGTGCACCTACAACCATTTTTCTCCATCGTATCTCTCCGTCTCTCTCTCTAGTCGCCCCAAAATAACCCCAAAAAAGCAAATCCCCAAGACACTCGAACTTTAACCTCCTCGCACTAAGTCTTTCTCTCGAGGAAATAATTAAACGACTACCTGCACCTAGAAAAAAAAAAACGTAAAAATACTCCATTTTATTCTTTCCTTTCCCTTTTTCGGGCTTAGAACTCCTACAGCAGAAGGCGAGGGCGGCGAGGGAGGGGGCGGGGGCTCGCCGGAGGAGGAAGAGAGGAATTTTGGTAAATAGGACGGAATGAAGATGGATCGCACAGGAAGGTGGGTTAGCGTAGGGGGAGAAGAGGAAGGAAAAGAGAGACACACCCATCAAAACTGACGATTCTTTTTAAAATCATTTCATATCTTCTTTTCACTTCTTTGAAAACCGACAAAATACAGGAACGCATCTTCCACAGCCTCGCCGATCCAAACCTTACCAGAAATCTCTACATCTGACACTTCAAAAAACTTTCCTTCAGAATGGTACACCTAACACGCTGTATCTCTTCCCCTGCACCTCCCCCCCCCTCCCCTCCCCCCCCCAACCTGCACCTCGCCGGGAGAGAATCCACGAAAGGCGATACGGCCTGTGCAACGTTACCAAGCAGGATGGGGGAAACGATGCACACAGGAAGCTGTTGGGCGCAGAAGCCATGGAAACATCCGCCACAAAAACAGCCGACGCGAACATGTGCGACAATAGTGCACGAGCGACCGCGTCCATACAGGGGCGGCGGCAGTCATAGAAATTGCATGAGCGCGGTGTGCGTGCGTGCGCGCGTTTGTGTGAACGTAATGATATACAGACAAACAGAAAAGCAGACATAGATACACTATATATATACATACGAGAGAGAGAGAGAGAGAGAGAGAGAGAGAGAGAGAGAGAGAGAGAGAGAGAGAGAGAGAGAGAGAGAGAGAGAGAGAGAGAGAGAGAGAGAGAGAGAGAGAGAGAGAGAGAAAGAAAGAAAAAAGAAAGAAAGAAAGAAAGAAAGAAAGAAAGAAAGAAAGAAAGAAAGAAAGAGAGAGAGAGAGAGAGAGAGAGAGAGAGTAGGCAAAACCACCAACGCCTCTAATGCAGGAAAGAAAAACCTGACAGGAGTCGTGAAGGCCATCGGTACAACACAGACATAAAACCCATTACGATATCAAGTCGTTTTATCTCTCGCCCTGGAGTAACACGAACCTTGAGACAGCCTCCAAGACAACAGACTGTGGACGAGAGCAACCAGAGCGAGAGCTATCTATCTATTTATCTATCTATCTGCTAATCTCCAGAGCATACACTGTATATATTCCTAATCTTTCCCTTCTACCTAGAATAAGTCTGATACACACACAAACACACACACACATAGAGAGAGAGAGAGAGAGAGAGAGAGAGAGAGAGAGAGAGAGAGAGAGAGAGAGAGAGAGAGAGAGAGAGAGAGAGAGAGAGAGAGAGAGAGATAAGTTCCGGAGCAGCTCTTTGTCCAGCCTCGGGTATCTCGTTAAACAATCGGCTGTAGAGATACCCTTATCGGGCACACGCATATCGTAGCAGATATTGACGCCCCCCACCCCCCAGCCTACGACCCCCCTTCTATACCCTATATACACCTGGCTTGAAGAATTTGTTGTTGGAGGATAAGGTGGGGAGAGGAGGATCGTAGAACGGGTGGTGAGAAGGAGAAGAAATAGGGTGAGTGAGGAGAGGAAGAGGGAGAGGAAAAGGTGAGGGAGAGGGAGAAGAAAAGGTGAGGGAGAGGGAGAAGAAAAGGTGAGGGAGAAGAGAAGAGAAGAGAAGAGAAGAGAAGAGAAGAGAAGAGAAGAGAAGAGAAGAGAAGAGAAGAGAAGAGAAGAGAGAATATCAGAGACAGAAGTTGAGACAGACAAAGACACAGTATAGAGTACAGAAGAGACGTCATGATAGAAAAAAACAGCAGAAAGGAGAACAGAAGGAAGAAGAAAATGAAAGCCGATACACCGGACGAGAGCAAAAGAAGAACGGCAAGAAGGATGCCACGAACAAAGCATCAAATCGGAGGCTTCAATCAGCATCTTACGCCCCCCCACCCCGACCTCCCGATTCGCGGCCACCTGCGCTAAAATCTGAACACCTGATTCCCACGGCCTCCTCCTCCTGCCAGTTCTCCTCGAATCCCAGTTCTCCTTCTCCTCGAAATTGGCCACTTCCTCGCCGGTCCAGAAAGAACTGGTCAACACAAAGGCGAAGGTTACCCGATAAGGGAGAGGGGGCGGGGGAGGGGAGGGGAGGAGAGAAGAGAGGAGGAGGAGGAGGAGGAGAAGGAGAAGGAGGAGAGGAGAAGGAGGAGGAGAAGGAGAAGGAGAAGGAGAGGAGAGGAGGAGGAGGAGGAGGAGGAGGAGGAGAGGAGAAGGAGAGGAGAGGAGAGGAGAAGGAGAAGGAGAAGGAGAAGGAGCAGGAGCAGGAGAAGGAGCAGGAGAAGGAGCAGGAGGAGGAGGAGGAGGAGGAGAGGAGGAGGAGGAGGAGGAGGAGAGGAGGAGGAGGAGGAGGAGGAGGAGGAGGAGGAGGAGGAGGAGGAGGAGGAGGAGGAGGAAGAAGAGGAGGAGTGTGTGTGCGGGGGTCGCGGCACCCTGCTCTGATCGCCCGCGGTTGTGGACGGCACCACATTCCGTCACAGGGTTGGTTGTCTGGAGGCGATCCCTAGACTCGATAATGGTGCAACAGATGTCTTCTTCGCAGGGGCGGCCCCCTTAGTAACACCTGGGGGAGTTACCCGCTGTAACAGGCATGCCGCTTTCTTACATTATTCGGTTTATAATACCAATAGACGAGTCGAAAAAAAGATGCCCTATACCGAAGTATTTCCACCGACCAGACCAGAATTATAAATAGAAACAATACTATTTACATCATCAGTGAATAAAATGAAAGTTTTAATAAACACCGCGACAGGATCCCCCACACAATCCGTGGACGTGATCCCAGCGCCGCGACCGCGTCCTGACACCTAATCAGAGAGCCGAGCGAGGTGGGGGTGGGGTGGGGGGGGAGGAACAGCGTCCATCTCAAGTGGCCTGCGGTAACCCTCAACCCCGCCCAAATAGCTCAATCTCGGTGCCTGCGACAGAGCAAGCGACTCCCCCGGGAGGCCACGCCAATCACTCCCCATGCCTGAGTCAACACCAATTACACCAATACCAGGAACACCGAACGCCGCCCGCTAATGCCACTCAAATAACACGCAGCTCGGCAAACACGGGCTAAGATGGAAATATGGCGGTAATGCACACAACACGCACGGGTCGAGCCTAATACATGGCGATCCTAAATATTTTTTTATATATTTTTTATTATTTTGCTTCGTGTTCCTTTGACTTGCCCCCCGTAAATATCCTCGTCCAAAATCAATGGCCGAGCACTTTAAGCGCGCTAAGTGACGCCATGGCACTTACACACGAGGTTGATTCAGTGCTTTTGTTTAAGGATCAATCTCGGAGTTAATGTGCAGCATTTTCTCGGGTGAGCAGAAATGGCACCCACGTACACGGACGCACATGCAAGTACACACAGAAACGCACAAGGGCGACGTAGGCCGCACGCCCCCGGTCTCCCAAGACGCCGAACCAATTTTGCCAGTTTTCGCGCACCGCCCTCGACGACGACGCCCACTCCCTTACGCCCACCTTCTCACGACTCTCGCGTAACCCTTGCGGCCGCTGCGGTCGGCTTCGGAGGAGACAAAACCCGAGACTCTCGATACAGATGACTCTCAAACGTGTATATTAAAATCCTCAGAAAACCCGTACCTACTAAAAGGCCTAGCAATACCCTAATCAAGAGGAGGTTGGCGGGCGGGCGGGTGGGTGGGTGGGTGGGTGGATGGATGGATGGATGGATGGATATGAGAGAGAGAGAGAGAGAGAGAGAGAGAGAGAGAGAGAGAGAGAGAGAGAGAGAGAGAGAGAGAGAGAGAGAGAGAGAGAGAGAGAGAGAGAGAGAGAGAGAGAGAGAGAGAGAGAGAGAGAGAGAGAGAGAGAGAGAGAGAGAGAGAGAGAGAGAGAGAGAGAGAGAGAGAAGAGAGAGAGAGAGCCTCCTCACATCCCAAACCGAAAACCTCCGGCGCCACAAAAATCCACCCAAGAGCGAAAGGGACACGGGAAAACGGACACCACGAAAGGATTAGTGAATCCAGGGCCCGTTTCTCCGTGCCCCGAAGCCACTCCTTTCTGTAAGGGTGCGATTTTGGCGTTATATTAAAGTTGTCCAGACGAAACCAGAAGCGACCCTGCGGCCAGCGGTGGCGGTGCGGCAGACCAACACTCTCCTTGTACCCGACACTCAACCCCGTGAGAACACATCCACATGCAAAATATCGGGACATCCTTTGGAAATCCAACCCTGGCCATTGAGACACACCGAACACAGGTCCATAAACCAATACTCGGGGGCTCCCTTTGGCTATCCCTTGCCGCGCTCTCTCGCTCTCTCTCTCTCTCTCTCTCTCTCTCTCTCTCTCTCTCTCTCTCTCTCTCTCTCTCTCTCTCTCTCTCTCTCTCTTAGGGGAATACACCCCCGCCCCACTCAAGCAGTGATTCCGACACACTGGGCCAGGTCTTCTATCGGACCTTCGGCAAACACTCGCCTGCCTCTGGTGCTCTTTACGCTCGTTAATTAGCCTAAATTTATGAGTTTGCAATACCACTACACAACAAACATACACTCTTTCTCCAAAACGTTATTTGCAGATTCAAAGAACGAACCGTTTGATAGGATATAATAAAACAACCTTAATGACATGGATACGAGTGAACATAACAGCGATAAATATATAAATCGAACGAGAAAACTGCGTGAAAAGTATGAATACTTGCCGACGAAACAAGTTTCACATCGCCCTATCGAACACGAGTACCCGAACAAACCAATTTACCCCACAACCCGTTGGAGAGCTGCGGGAAATCGATCGGCCGTTTGTCGAATCAAAATCCCCGACAGCACTGGCCACACCATTACATAGCATAGGCCTATCTTAGAAACGCATTTTCACCCGAAGTGATAAAGCCCCGCGAGACAGTGCCCAGACAGAAGCAACGGGAGAACCACACAGATTTCCCCCTCTACTTCCGGTAAAAAGTTCGTTAGAGGCAGGCGAGGTGTCCGTGTTTCCGAGCATCCCGTTGGACAGATGGCCTTCCTCGCGGCGGAAACTGTCCTGCCCCGATCACGTGACGTAACCCTTGGGAACGCAACCCAGAAACACAACTTCGGGGAAATTTATAGCAATTTTGGGTATTTGGAGGGAAGAACATATATCTGACAAGCGAATTACTTCACGAAAAACATGGTATAAAGCACGTGCTTATGTTTTTAAATTCAAACAGTGCCGCGCGAGCCGCGTGCAGCATAGGCGCGTGCTGGCATCTCACTCGGTCAGCTGCAGTAATGAATGAGATACCGAACTGAT
>NC_061842.1:25937993-25945493 GCF_019202785.1 Penaeus chinensis | reverse complement strand
ATATATATAATCGTACGCACACACACACACAATATATATATACAGATAGATAGATAGATAGATAGATATGCAGATATATATATGATCAACCTACGCAAAAACACATGTGCATATGTACATATGCACATTGGTATTTGTATCATGTGTTTGTCAAAGTGTTCTTGTATACAATTATATTTTAAAATATCTGCCTAAATACCATAGGATGCTTACATTATACAAGATAGCCATAAAAAAAGCAAATTCTCTTACCAAATACTATTACATTTATAAAATCCGAATACCATTTCACTTACCAAATCGCTTTAACAATACTCTTTCACAATTACTTAAAAAAACGAAAACACTAATAATATTGAAAAAAAGACAAACAGTCAGGGTAAGAAAACAATATATATGTATAAACGATGCCGCTAATAATAGAAAAAAAGAAATTTACCCACCCCCATCAGAAAAAAATTGCGGCTTTAAAACTTAAATAATTATAGAAGCCAAATAAAAAAAAAAAGAATCTTTCTGAGAACAATTTCAAGACATAAACGACAACTTTCCTACAAACCCCTTGAAAACAATTTTTAAAAACCTCTTCAAAGTATTTTTTATTTTCTTTCTTTCGTTTTTTGAATGACAAAATACTCCCGGTCCATTGTTCTCTATAGTCGCCCCTCGCCACACTATGCAAAACAAGAGGTAACCAGCGTGGGCACTTTTTATTACTGTAGATCCAGACCGCGGGATATTTTCGCTACACTAAACAAAGCATTGTAACCGCGGGAATTGCATAATCGAAGTTGTACCCGACTACTTGAAGAAGAAGAAAAAATGGAAAGGTGGACGATTTAATGCACAGTTTTGAGTGTAAGTGCGTAAGTTAGGTTAGGTTTAGGTTTAGGTTAGGTTAGGTTTAGGTTTAGGTTGGGTTAGGTTTAGGTTAGGTTAAGTTTAAGTTAGATTTAGGTTAAGTTAGTTAAATTAAGTTGAGTTAAGTTAGGTTAGGTTAAGTTCTCATTCACTGAAGCAGAAAAGGAAGTTCGATAATACGAGAACGAATATGGCATAATGGTATATCTTAATGGTAGAATATATTCTGTACGGCTATCATTATAGATGCATACCTATGTAGACAGTTATGAAGGTCGTTTATTTCTATTTTATTTTATTACCTATAATGGTATATCTCCCGTCGTGTATCTCTCTCTCTTTCTCTTGATTATGGTATTGCTAGGTCTCCTATATTTTCTCCTATGTGGGTGTATATACATATATATATACATTTATATATATACATATATATATATTATATATATCATATATATATATATATATATATTTATATATATATCATATATATATCATATATATATCATATATATATTTATATATATATATATTATATATATATATATTATATATATATATATATATATATATATATATATATATATAATAGTGTGCGTGTGTATCACATTATATTTTCCCTTTCTCTCTCTCAATGAACAGTACCCAAACCTGCGTTAATTATAGACACGAACACAACATAAACACACGTAAATGTGCACACTACCTAAAAAAGCGTGGAGAAAAAAAAAAATCTTTAAAACTCCTTTACCCTTGTTTCACCCGTATGACGAACCAGGATTTCCGACACATAAATGAAAACAAAAACAAAACAAAACAAACATTACAGAAGGATATTGCACCAAACCTTAAACTCCAATGATTAAGTCTTCGTCCTACTGGTATCACAAGAAGCCAAAAGAGTGGGAGAATCATGGCTTGGAGTGCAAATATTATGGATTGCAAGAAACCTTTAACACAGTCGGAAACCGGTCCTTCTTGCACAAACACAATCCTGTTTTCCTTTTCGAGTTCACTTTGCATAAAGATGATCTTCTTCCTAGTTGCAAAGGTTAACACACTTAATAGATTAGGTTAAGTGTATGTTGCAGCAGTGGGTGTCTTAGACAGGCTCTTTTATTGCAACAATAGCTGATTGTTGTAAAGTTATCTCTCATTAGCAAAACTATTGATAATGAGCGAGACTAGATATGTAAATAAGTAAATAATTATAACAGTGATAATGATCATAATAATGATAATGGTAGTAATGATGATACTGATAATGATAATCATTATTATCATCAGTATTTTCATACTCATAATCTTTATCATTATCAATAGTGTCGACTTATTATTATTATTTTAATGACAACTACTATAATTATCATTATCATTACCATCAACATCATTATTATCATTGTTGCTACCATTACTATTATCATCTTTATTATGTAATGATGATGATGATGGTGATAATAATAGTGATGATGATGATGATAATGGTGGTGGTGGTGATGAAGATGATAATGATAAATAACTTTAATCATCATTACTATTATTATTACTTATAATCATTATGATAATGGTGATAGTAATGATAATGATGATCTTGAAAATAGTTATGATAATAATAATAAGGAGAATAGGAGTAATGTTGAAAATAATCATACAAACGATAACACCGCAATTAATAACATACAAATAGATGGAGATTAATTTTGAAATCTTTCTCTCTCTCTCTCTCTCTCTCTCTCTTTTGCTGACGTCACAGGCATCAGTGGATACGAAAGACATCTTTTTCAATCAATAAATTGCCCCTAATACTAACAAATCACTTTGACGATATCATGTCCAGTGCTTTTATTTAGTTTTGTCTTAATTACATTTAAGTCGCGGACCCCAAAGTAAAGTGTCATCACTTATCGTATCATCACATGGATCAATGGTAAAATTCTCGGATACCATCATAAAACACTTCTCTTGTTGTTTTTGAATTCCTCAGTACAAGAATTTCATAGTATTCATTCTGATTGCCTTGTGTGTACATGCGGTCATTTCCCATGGTCCCTCAAAAAACAGGTTTCGAATACTGTTTCGAGAATCGTTCAACTTATCTTGGACTGAGATCTTTCGAGGCTTCAAGTTTTGCTTTACATTGTATGCTGATTACATCTTTTACTTATTCACATCTATTTTATTTATTTATTTATTTTATTTTATTTTTTGTTAGTATAAAATCCTGACTTTGACAAATCCAGTTTACACTTAAACATTCACACAAAACCCTAAAACAACTACACTGTTACGTATTACTTACTTTTTTCTGTTGTATTTGTCACCGAATTGGTTTAAAACAGCTGTGTACTTTTATTTATTGTTCGTTATTCTGTCTTATTATTTCGTAGACGAGTGACCGTCAGTCGACAAAGTATCCGGCGCCAAGAAGACGTGGGAACCAAATCTAAGCCAATGATAAACAAAAAAAAAAAAAAAAAAAAAAAAAAAAAAGGAATTTGAATGAGTCAGAGTAGTTATTAGAAATTAAAGTCAGATAATAAGAGGATAATGTTAAAAAGGGAATTTTGAAACACTATTAAGTGAAGTGCAACTATAAGTATCATGTCCATGTGTCTAGAAAACTATTATTCAAACTAGGCATAAAATGAACAAAAATTCTCAATGGCACAAAATATAAAAATAATTATATACACAGGTTTTAAGATCTACAATATACCTATTATCAGGTGTCAATATTCGCTATAACAGGAATCAATGAATTTTCATGTTCCCACAAAAAGCCTTTCCCAAGAAAAACTAAGTACATGATCACAAATGTAAACACGTAGACAAACATACTCTGCCCTTGAAATGTAAGATTTATGGAGAAAAAATATCCATATTTGTGAATTTTTGCTGCGTGGGAAATTGTATTTTTTGGGAGAGTGGTACATTTAGATTTTCTATGATTTATTCCATTGTTTTAGGGGGGAAGGAAGAGGTAAGGGAGGGGGGGGTAATCGTGATATATAAACGGGAAGGTTTCGTTGGTAAACGTGCTGAAAATAGCCGTCTATTATTAGTGCGCCATTATCGTAGTTATTGTATAATTATCATCATTACCACACCGATAATAGCAATGATGTTAATAACGATAATGATGATAATGATTATCAGTATTTCTATTACCTTTATCATTGTTAATATAGTATTCATGATGATCATTATCAATACAATTGTTTTTACGATCATTATCATTATTAACCGACGTAGTTTACTTTTTATATCAGCTGGGAAAATTATTAATTTTATACATTCAGAATTAGAGTAATGGCAAAAGTTTCTTACATATCTAAACTATAAAACAAATTCTTGGTGTCGAAATACGTAACACTATGTAAAATTGGGACATATTCCATTAACAGAATGCCATTAATTACTTCTTCCTTCGCCGTTCATGATTTATCCTAAATCATAAACACATTTCATATAATAAAGTCAAACCTAATTGAAAATATCAAGACCAAGAAGTTATTATTGACGCAGGCTTAGGTTTTAGTATTAAGTTTAGGAGACGCGGTAAGCTATCATGAACTTCACAATTAACAGAGTTGCTAAGAGGCGAAGAGGATTTTAAAAAATAGGAACAAGAGAGGAGAATAACAGTTAGTCAAAGGAACACTACTTGCGGTAAATGAGGTTAAAATGTCAACTAAGAAGCAAAATAACTGAGAATGGGATTATGTAGACACTAATGAGATCAAAAACAAAAGAAAAAAGAAAAAAAAGGCACCGCACAGAAGATCGTTCCTGACTTGATATACCAAAAAGGGAGATTTTTTATAAAGATAAACTGCGGTCTTCGATAAATGATCATTGCCCGCGAGAGAAAGAGAAATATCCTATTTTTGGACATTTTCAAGAACTGCCCCAACCACCTGCAAAAGGTCCCAAGTCTATATAGGAATTTTTTCGTGCTCATACGTAACAATTTTAATTTCGAATGAAACAATATTCAGTCAAATCTTGAAAAATACGCAATCTATTTTTACAGTATCAGTCTTCTTGTTATTCTTAAGTACTTTCCAATAAGAGATTTCAAATGGAAAAAAATGCCTTGTCTTGACCACCTGATCTCTTTCTTGAAAATCACTGAGAATTCTAATGCTTTGTAATTATAAATACTTCAAAGATGGAAAAAGAAAGTGATAAATAGTTTTATTATCATCAGAATCCTGCCAGACCAGTCCCTCTGTCATGATTACAATTTAGATGAACAAATTACCAGGTGATAACAAAACGTGTTGAGCGACATTATAATGTACTCGGCAATGTATAAATATACATACACACATACACTATATATATATGTGTGTGTGTGTTTGTTTATGTGTGTCTGTGTATTTATGTGTGTGTGTGTGTGTGTGTGTGTGTGTGTGTGTGTGTGTGTGTGTGCGTGTGCGTGTGCGTGTGCGTGTGCGTGTGCGTGTGTGTGTGTGTGTATTTATGGGTGTGTGTGTGTGTACTTACACCCACCCACACACACACACACACACATATATCTGAGTGTGTGCCTGTGCGTGGTTTTGCGCGTACGTGCACGCGCACACCATTTGCAGTCTGTTTTGAGATATTATTGTAGCAACTAGTTTCACTGGAATTAAAAACCGTAAAAGATACTTCTGACGAAAAAAAAAAAAAAATCGAAACCTACATTTATTGAAAAAAAAAGCAAATTTCCGCACGCACCTTAAACAGCTCTTTGGGGGAAAAGAAATCCTTTCATATTTGAGTGGCTGATGTATTCGCCTGTTCTCAATCACTGCAAATTGCTAGCATTTTCTTGAAGTAAACCTGCAATATATCTGGCAATTTCGTAGCTTACATTAACGCTCTGTGACTGGCGTGTGGAATGTCGACACGCTGTAGACTATAATGATAGTAAAATCATAGTCTCACTTTTTGCTAAAACAAGTGGAGAGCGAAAGAAATTTACCTGTTTAAGACACAACTGCTTTCTTAAACTGGCCTTTCCATTGGTACTAATTATCATTATTATCTTGGCTATCTTCGGCACTGACTTTATTCTCCTCACTATCATAATAGTTGTTGCAATCATGTTATAATATTTTCTCATTTACTGATTAGTATTATTGTTATTGTTATTATTACTGTTATTGTTATCGTTATTGTTCTTGGAATCACCCTCATTGCTGCTTTCTATTGTCATTAATATCAGTATAATCAATATATATCACCATTGTCATTATTATTATCATCATCATAATCAATACAACTGCAATCATTATCATCATCATTATTATTATCTATCATTATTATCATTATTACCATTATCACTACAATTACCACACTCATTATCAACCTAGATAGGACATAAACTTTTATTCCATCTGTAATAAATCAGCTGGAAATGACCCTCTGCATTTCAAATGTTCAAAGGCTCCAATCCATAATTTGCCGTGATGTCTCTTTATGGCTCTTCTGAACACCCAACGACTGCGAGAAAGGTTCACTGTACCGATGAACAGCAATCTGCCTACATGAAGGCTATGGATAAGCTGCATACACATCTGTAGATTATATATAAGGAACTGATAGAAAGAGAGATAGTTCCGGACGCTTTCTGTCAAGACTTCTAGACGTTCCAGCGATTTAAATATGAAAAAAGAAATAAATTCATGGCAAAGATATCCTGGAGAAAAATTGTGCATTGGGCGAGCAGTTTCAAATTGCTGCTGGCAATGTGGCGATGAGGCTGATATTAACAACTCCCATTAAAATGCACGTTTTAATATTTATCGTTGAATACCTGCTTCATTATTTTATCTAATATCAACTATTTTCTAATACGATCATTTTAATTTGGGCCTTTGAGCATCCTCTTTAGGATACAAATGATAAAATACAAACACAATTCTAGAAAATAATTTGATTAATAAAAATACTGAAAATCTATATTAAAAACATCAGATAGCAAATCCTTCGGAGATTGTTTTTTTTTTTTTTTTTTTTTTTTTTTTTTGAGAAGTAGACAGGTGAGTATATTATCCGGAAAGTCTTGCATACACAGTTTACTTTCCCAAGTTTTATTTCTTACGAGAGAATCATCAATTCATCTCTTGTTTCATATTGTAGTCTCTCAACTTACGAAACCTATAAATACAATGGATAGTTATCGTCTATAATAAAAAAAAATGTCTGCTGTTACTCTACCTGCATTATCCATAAAACACACTATTATTCAAACAACCTCAAAAATCATGTTGCGAACTTATTTACCTCAGTCACGTTTCTTTGCGTCATCTTAATAAACCTACATGAGCGACTTTTTTTGTAACATGCGAGGGTCCGTGTCCTAGCTACGTCGCTCTTGCAACCTCTGTCTCTCATGCAGGATTATTAAACCGACTTGCTCCTAATTTATCCACGTGAATGATTTGTTCTTTGAAGGTGCCATATCCCTGAAAACGGAGAGAGTGTATCTGCCATATTCCAACAGACACTTCCTCTAAACATAACTTTGGTCTTGCAATAAACAGTAGAATTCTGTTTTCATTAAGACTATGCAAAAAGCATCGAGGTCTTGTAACACGCACAACAGCCCACAGAATAATCACTTAGCAAGCACACCAAAGTTATTAG
>NC_061842.1:25907993-25930493 GCF_019202785.1 Penaeus chinensis | reverse complement strand
CATATTTTTAAGGCGTCGATAGTGCTGCCCCGAGGAACGGCTTCGTGTTGAATATAATTTGTGGCTTAGGCTATGGTCTTGTGGCTCCGTACTTAGCCCACATCCCCGAAGATAATCCTACACAAGGTCAATATGAGTACTTATATAGACCTTGATACCACACACACACACACACACACACACACACACACACACACACACACACACACACACACACACACACACACACACACACACACACACACACACACACACACACACACACACACACACACACACACACACACACACACACACACACACACACACACACACACACACACACGCGGAGGATAAACTGATAAAATGGCTTTTATTTTTATTTTATAGGTACACTTAATGACATGTTATATCTATCTGGAGAGAGCAACTAACTACGTGTTAATAAGACTGAATTATTCAAAAATAAAATGATCATTCCACGCACATACCATTATAATTACAACATTCATTCGCAGAGAAATAAGAGATAGAGAAAACAAATCACACGATCTCACTTTATTTTCGTTTCGACCATACGCGAAATTCATATCTTTTACTCTTAATATTTTTTTTTACAACCTGGCTTAGGCTCAATAAAATTTTCACGTGTTTTAAATGCATCGGTTTAGTGACCTTTTAGCCGCCGTGAGGATAACGAAATTTTGCCAAACGTTTGTTCTTTTGCTTACTATATATTTAAGATACTTGCTTCCATTCATAATTTTATTCATGACGGTGAAATGTAAAGTAATAAAGTAGGCCTATTTAAATGAAAAATTATTAAAAAAAAAGACTAAGAAAACAACAAATACAATGAGACGAAAAATAAAGGAAAAACCAGTAACAGAACAGAAAATAGGTAATAAAAAAAGCTATAAAAGGAAAACCAATGTATATATCTTTAATCTTCTCTATCTGACTTATCCCATCTATCCGTCTATTTATCTATTTGTCTGAAATTCTAATAATTCATAAGCTTGGTTCGTGGACCAGGACACGACGATGCTTAACAGACATATCTATATTCTATGAATGTTGCGCTGGATTGATTTAACAGGATCTGCATTTTATCAGAAGCACATGCTTGCACGCAGACGTCATCTTGCAATGCAAGGATTAGTTCTTCGCTTTTGACTCTACACCACAGCCTACCTGTTAACAATTCTGAGACTTTCAATTGTGTGTAAGTTCATATATTTTTTCACATACACACACACACACACACACACACACACACACACACACACACACACACACACACACACACACACACGCACACACACACACGCACGCACGCACGCACACACGCACGCACGCACGCACACACACACACACACACACACACACACACGCACACACACACGCACGCACGCACGCACGCACGCACGCACGCACGCACCCACGCACGCACGCACGCACGCACGCACGCACGCACACTCGTGTATACATATGTGTGTGTGTATATATATATATACACACACATGTATATACAGGCACACACACACATTTTTGTATGGAACTTATATAGTGATTGTGTGTCTGCGATAATATCTGTACTTATACATACCCTGGTTATGTGCATATATTTATATATTTTTGTATGTGTGTTCCATCGCTTTAAATAATTGTCATCAAAATAAAATATCCAGATATCATCCAAAGTAAAAGCAAAAAAAGGTAGAACATGCCTAAATTCCGAACAACAGCCACGATAATAAAAAGAACAACTCTTATTCGCTAACAATCACCTTCGCAATCAGCTGTTCGCTATCAGCTGTTCGCTAATTTCACGTTTGTTGACATCGAACAGCTGAGACTTGAAGAAGAGACGGGAATTCTTGCATTTCTTCCTATTTCCTATTGGGATTGTTTTTTTATCTTGGCGTTTGGAGGGGAATTAGGGTAGAAATGTCTAGTCTTTTAACGAAGGCGAGAATAACTCACTGGATTAGACAGACTGATGGATTTTCTCGAATTTTACCGACATGTAGTAGTAACTTAAACATCAGAAGCTTTGCATGTTCGACCAACTTTTTCCCCAATGAAGGTCGTCATGCAAGTAAACCATGCAGTTTTCCATGGCAGAGGGGTAGTGTGCAAGAGCCAAGCGCATTATTCCATTCAAGTATTAGAACTATGACGAAAATTGGGCCGTCGAAGGCATGGCAGGGGAACCCTAAGCGGCGCGAGGATAATTCTCCGCAGATAATGGTGGTTGACACAGAAGGTGAGGATTCTTGTTCTGGTTAATGTTACCGAGAGCGACGTACGGAGAGAGTGGAAAATGGACACTGCCATCTTATAGAGCATAAAAAATAGAGTAGGAAGTAATATAGGTGTATCTGCAGTGGCTTCATATTAACTGAGAAATTATGAAAATACCCTCTGTGTGTCACTACTTGGAGACAAAGTCCACAACACTCACACAGCCACAGTTCTTAATGTCGCCGTTTTCTGTACGTTTGCATTGTGTTAATAAAGGGGGGCACAGAGGGGGCTTGCCCCACTGTCTAGGGATTAAATAGAAGGTAGGATCGGTTAGGTTTGGATTTTGGGTTTGCATGTTATCCTGGATTTGGAACTTCTTCTCTGGAGGATGCATTGCTGTCAGTAAAAAATACCCATGTTCTATTTAGCAGGCTGGACACTCATGTGTGTAGAATATATAATTTGTCAATATATTTAAACTTTTCTATGTGGTTATATAGAACCTCATTGATTTGTAGCTATTTTGATGAATGTGCTAATGCTGATAATTGTTCAGAATAGGACTATAGGACTGCATGATCCTGTGGCCTCCTTGCTTCCCACTTTAGGAAAGGCAAACAAACCTATGCTTCAGATTTTCTAGTACAGTTGAAATTTGGTATTGTTTCCTCAATGATGATAAATATTTAGGGAGGTTGACAGAGTGTAACTGGCCAGAATATATAAATTAGGTATTTCCAGTACCAAGCTGTGTGAACATAGACTCATGTATTCAGAACTGTTTGTCTGATTTTTTGTTTTACCTTTCCTTTATACAGATTTTTTTTTTCTTTTTTACCTAATAGTGTTTTATGCATAGTTTAGTCACAGACTAGAAACTTTGTGGTGCATGTGAAATATATTATGCGCACAGTTGGCTGCGCACTTTTCTGTTTTCACTGCCGAGTTCTCCCTTTCTTACGAATTGGCCGCACAAAGTTTTTGAAGTGCCTGTTTACTACACATCGTGGATTGCCCCAAGCATAGATCACTTTACTAACTGAACTTCCTAAAAGAAGTTTTAACTAAACTGAACCATACTTAGCCATTGATGACAACCCATTTTAATAGTGTGGAAATGATGTATAAATAATGTATCGTCCATTATAAACATTACATAATGCAAAAAAATAGTCTTATAACAATGAACTGCACATTATTGAACGAACTGAAAATTCAACTGCACAAGGTATGACCTTTGAAAATAATTTGCCTTTGCATGTAAGAGGTTTCTGGTCTAGGGTTAGGCATGTTCTTGTGCATATCTCTCTCTCTCTCTCTCTCTCTCTCTCTCTCTCTCTCTCTCTCTCTCTCTCTCTCTCTCTCTCTCTCTCTCTCTCTCTCTCTCTCTCTCTCTCTCTCTCTCTCTCTCTCTCTCTCTCTCTCTCTCTCTCTCTCTCTCTCTCTCTCTCTCTCTCTCTCTCTCTCTCTCTCTCTCTCTCTCTCTCTCTCTCTCTCTCTCTCTCTCTCTCTCTCTCTCTCTCTCTCTCTCTCTCTGTCTATATATATATATATATATATATATATATATATATGTGTGTATATAGATATATGTATATATGTGTATCTGTTTATCAAAATATCTATCTATCTATCGATCGATCTATCAATGTAAATATCGCTGTCTATCTATCTGTATATATCTGTATAAGAGAGAGACAGAGACAGAAACAGAGACAGAGAGAGCGAGCTATATATATAATAATTATGAAGGGTTACATAATGGAAGGTTAAGAAAATCATAAGCTTTGCTTTGCACACAGCAGATCCTTCCATCACCAGCTTTTCGAGGGGGCTGTTAATAACCTTAGATTTTGGCATAACAGAAAATGTGAAGTAGTCAGTCAATCTTAGATGTCAATTGACAACTAGCCTGTAAAACTAACATACCATTACTGTATACTACAAAATAGACCATACTAGATTAACCCATTCTCAAAGGGATTCCCCCATTCTGTGCTGAGCAACACATCGGAGATCACATTCAGTCAGGTACTTGAGTGAAAAATTAGAAGTGTAGGAAATATACATTTACTCCACCCTCTACATTCTTGGCTGCAGCATTATTATTATATTTTTTTTTTAAAGCAAAATGATGCTAAAAAGATGTTTTAAGCCTACCTTTCAAACCACTTTGGGCAGGCCTGTGTATGGCGTAGGTACTTTCCACACAGGATTTGGGCCCAGTTCATCACGAGGTGATTAGATGTCATCTGTTGTGATTGACTTAATGGAACCAAGAATCGCTGGAATTGGTTTGTCTGTGACAAAAAAAAAAAAAAAATGCTTCACACACATGATAAAACCAATTTTGTGCTTTGATATCTGTAGGGATTTGTTATATTAAAAACATCATTTGCTTATACATGTGAACTGTGCTCAGTTTCTTATTTTTAATTTTATTTATTAAACTTTTCTCTCTCTCTTATAGGCTGAATGTATGTCGAAATGCCGAATTTCTAAAGAGCATTCATGTATTTCAGATGATTATCATCACCTGTCAGTTATCAAGTATCAATTATCAGATATTATTCATCCCAATCTGTCAATTAGCAAGCAAATATCATCACCAACTTGTGTTGCATAGCCACGACCTGTAGATTTTATAGGTTACCAACGCCTCTTGTGTGCTAAGGACACTTTGAAAGTGCATGCAGTCGGTTTGTTAAAAATTATATGAGGTCCGACCCAATTAATATTCATATATATATAGCCAGGCATGCACACAGAAATAAACAAATATCTGTTTTTCATTCTGATAGGTATGTATATCTAGACTGATAGATAGTCATTTATTTCTGCGTATATTCTTTAGGTCAGGCCTTACACAATTTTAAGAAATCAGCCGATGGTCAGTACTTGAGTGCCTTAGAACCCTGAGTCATTGAGCTGTGTGTTTAATAGAAAGGGAAACTTGTTAGATTTCAAGTGATTATCATTGCCAACTTGTCAGATGCATCTTAGCCGAGATAAAAAAAAAGAGAACTTAGCTGTAAAAATTTTGTTATGTTGCCATGTCCCTGAAGAAAATTTATCAGTTTACTTTAAGATTAAATGTCTGTAGTTAATATCTGATTTATTTCTTGATAGTTGATTCGTGATAAATCCTCAGTTGGCTTTATTTTTTTTTTCCCTTGACATTAGCTAGAATTTTTGTTTGTTTGTTTGTAGATGTTTCTCTTTACATTTATAAAGCTTCATGACCTATAAAGTCACGTTTATGGTCTGTAAATTGAACTTATCCCAGCCACTTCAATTTTATAATTTTAATTAAACTTATCACAAGAGTGTTTTTTTTTTTCTTATAACTAAATTAGGTGCATTCTTCTAAGTCCACTTAATATTTGGCCAATGATATCAAGTCCATAGATAGGGTCCAGTAACTGCCACAACCTCTGTGCCTTTGTGTTATAAATGTTCTCTTCATTTTGCATCAAGCAGATCTGAAAGAGGACAGCTGTTTTTGACTTTTGGATCTTGGTATGATAGTCTTTCATTGAAGTCTTTTTGTATATAGTGTTTTTATTGTTCTGTATTCATTGTGTAAATTATGACTATTATATTACTAATTATCAAATGGCTCCTTTCCCCAGTGTTGTTGCCATGGGGTGTAAGGGTATTGCCTTGTAAACAGATATATGTTTTTATATTAATGCACACACACACACACGCACGCACGCACGCACGCACGCACGCACGCACGCACGCACGCACGCACGCACGCACGCACGCACGCACGCACGCACGCACGCACGCACGCACGCACTCACACACGCACTCACACGCACGCACACACACACAATCACACACACACAATCACACACACACAATCACACACACACAATCACACACACACAATCACACACACACACACACACAATCACACACACACACAATCACAATCACACACACACACACACACACACACACACACACACACACACACACACACACACACACACACACACACACACACACACACACACACACACACGCACACACACACACACACACACTCTTTCACACACTCTCACACTCACACTCACACTCACACTCACACTCACACTCACACTCACACTCACACTCACACTCACACTCACACTCACACTCACACTCACACACACACACACACACACACACACACACACACACACACACACACACACACACACACACACACACACACACACACACACACACACACACACACATTCTTTCTTTCTTTCTTTCTCTCTCCTTCCCCTCCCCCTCCCCCCCTCTCACTTTTGCTCATGCTCTCACTCTCGCCCCAAACTCATTTATTCTCATGCCCATACTCATTCTTTCTCATTCTCTATCCCCTTACCTTTCTCTCAAACACAGGCTCATTTGTCTCTCTCTTCATCCCTCAGAAAAGGTATCTGTGATGACCCTAAGGCAGGCAGAGAGGCTAGCCAAGCGAAGGGACTTAAAGCTGGTCCAGGTGATAGACTCAACCCTGAAGGGCAAAGTGGAGAAGCAAGTGTACAAACTGATGACGGGGAAGCAGTACTTTGAGGAGGAAGTCCGAGGCAAGAAAGACGTCAAGACTGCTACTGGGGTGAAGGTTAGGGCGTGGGGTTTGTTTAAATTTGTTAATGATTTTGTCATCATTTCCTTTGTTTTTGGTATTAGTATTGTGTTTTTACTTTATTTATTTATTTATTTACTTATTTATTTATCTTTAGGCATATATGAATGTCAGTGGTGTTCTTGCATAATATACCAGTAATTAATAGGAGTGAATAAAAGAAAGGAAAGGCACTCAACTCCTATTTTATGTTAATTTCTGGATCAAAATGTTCTTTACTTCACATTTTTAACATGAACTAATCTGTTACTTTGTAAATAGGATTGTTTTTGTTTTTGATTTATTAAACGGTACTTTCTTTATAGCTTATTTCTGTTAACAGGGGGAAAAGATGTTAACCATTTCCGGAAAGATTGCTGAGCATGACCTGAAGTCGAAACTCCATAATATTGAAAAATGGGTGAAAAAGGGTCATCAGACAAAGGTCACGCTGTCTTCACATGGATGCACTCCAGATGATCTGGTAAGTTGCCTAACTGTCTAGACTTTAAGTTCATTTCATGTGAGAGGCATCTTTGCATTAACACTCCTGGGTATGACTGTGAAATGATGCCATGCTCTTTAGAATGTAGTTAAGTATTTATTTTAAGTCATTGATGCCGGGATGATGCATCCATAGCATGTCTACTGTGATTTTAGTGTATTGATCTAGTTTAGACATAGATGGGACCCCACAGCTTAGGTTACCGATGTCCTACTCATCGACTTTAGTAACTTTGCAACAATGCTATAAATTTACAAAACAAAATTACTATACATTACCTGGTGCCAAAGGGCCAATTAGCATCAGTTTTCATGTACAGTTATATCTAAAAGTTTATCATAGAAAAACACCCACTTGGTTTCATTATTGCAGACAGTTTGGATATGACATTAAACAAATAGTCATGCTTAATTATTTTCATTCAAGTTTCTTTTCACTGTATTGTGGTGAAAATTATATTATTATAATGTTATTTTATAATTTTATCATGTTTGGAGTTATTATTTATATTTGATTAAGGAAATTTAAGCAAACATGAGGAATATCTGCACTCTATGAAAGTTTAATAGATACTGAATGATTTGTTTTGTAATATGACTATTATTTATAATTTTGTTTATTTATTCACTTATCAGTGTATTTATTTATTTATCAGTGCCTCTATTCATTAGTATATTGGGATTTTTCCAATTGATTTTTATAAAGTAATTTTCACAATTTTTTTAATCCTCAAACAGGACAATCACAGACAAAGAAATTTAGATGTCTGTACACATTGCATACAAAAATTGATCTTTGGGTTTGATTTTAAATTAGTATCAACAGTAAGTTTCCAGATGTGGTTTTAGGAAAATCTAACATGGCTGTAATGATTACGTGAATTTTCAGACTCAAGTTCTTTCATTTTATAAGCATCACTTTGAGTATGCCATTATTTTTATATATGATTTTTGTCTAACTGGTTGATCTGTTTTTCAATTTATTGCGATTCTTTAGGAGAATATCTACAATACCATTGAAGCAGATGTAGTGGGTTTTGGCGGCCGCATTCTCCAGCGACATGTGAAGGCCGGAAACATAAAATTCTTTATTGCAACTGCCAAAGAAGCTAAGGCAGAAAAAAGTGGCAATTTAAAAGCAAAGAACGAACAATCTCCAAAGACAGAAGAGAGAAATCAAGATCTGAATCCGGACGATGAAGTATCTGATCTCGGAAGAAAAGTGGAAAGTTGAGGAAAGTTTTAAAGAAGTGGATGACACCAATATCAAAATGCAGATGAATTTTGAGCTTGTGGAAGTATTTTGTAAGAGGATGATCTCTTCATGGGTTGGTGATATTCAACTGTTAACTTGCAAATGCTGAAAAAATTCTTCAGCATTTTATTGTAAGTTAGAAAGACATTTGGGAATGAAACTAAGTACTGTGAAACAGTTTATGTAAATAGGAAATATTTTTAGAAAAATTGTTGATTTGAATAAAATTTTGTCAATATTCTATTGTCATGACTTTTATTTACAGAAATATTTATAATGTAATTAAGTTATGGGAAATGAATTGAAGACTGTCTGCACTTCAGTATTGCAAAATCCTAGCTGCATTCTTGTAACTGGTTTAGATTTTGGTGAGTGCTTGTATGAAGGAGAAAAATAGTGATGATAATTAAAGAAAATACATTTTATAAGTGAACAAGGATGATACTGGCAAAGCAGAACCTGCAGTTTTCTGGTGAGTCTGAAGACACCTGGATAGTTGAATGGACAAGAGAAAGTTTTTCAGAGAGTGGATTCTTTTTTCTATTAAAAAAAAAAATATGGAAAGAAAACCCTGACATCTTTCTTCCTTTTAGAACAGAAGCTAATACCTAATTGCATTGTGTTTCTTATATTTTAAGGGAAATAAAACCAGCTTGTGAATATTCAAAAGTCTTAGATATTGGAAGTAGATGAAAATGGTTCTTTAGTCATCCATTGCAACTTGTTTTTTATATACTTTTTGTTGCTGGGATGTATAGATTGCTATCAAGACAAATTACAGTCCAGTTTCTATCTGAAGGTAATCTACAATGGTTATCAGAATAACTTTAGCATTGTATCATTAGTAGTCATAAAAAAAAATATATGTATATATATCCAACAGATATTGTAAGTATCCCATGTGAAAATTATTTTCATAAACAGATAGCTAACTAAGGAAAGAGAACTAAACAACTTTGTCATTGTTCTGTATTTTATTTATTGAAGAATTTCTGCTGTGCTGATGCTTGGAATTTTTTTGCTTCATGAGGCAAACATTTGAACTAAAAGCATAATAATTATTTTTTCTTATTTCACACTTGTCGTAATAATTGGGTATTATTCCTTAGTTCAGTTTGTTTGTTAATGGTATACAGTAGTTTATGTACATACAGAATTTTGTCTTCAGAAATTTACTATAAATTGAATATAAAGTTCTACATCAGTTATATTACTAAATTGGAATGTCTATATCAGGATACTTTATGGAGAACAAAAGTAATACTTCTTTCCAGAAAAAAAGTATCATGCAAGACCATTTATTGGGATAAAATGAAAGTCACATCTTTACAAAGTGTATTTATTTGTACATATCACCGCCAGGCCTCCAGAAAGGGCCATGGGGTTTGGAAGTTATATCAAGAGTATCTACGTATTTGCATGTCGAGAAAATAACTTGTGAAAATATCCAATATTGGACAATGAGATTTCAGGCATATAGTTTACACAGAAACGACATGACTCATTATCAGTTTACAAAAAAGTACAACAAAATTACATTACACTGAATATTCTGATGTCTCTTTAGACACAAGGGTGGAAAACTGGGATATTAATAGCTATTACAGATAACATTCATGAAATGCAAGATTTTATAACAATCAAATAATAATCAAATAATTCCTCAAATGAGGAACAAATATTTCTTACTTAAGGGAATTATGAATATGAGGAGGGGATATATATCTTAATATCCTTTGACAATGCAAATTTTCTGTAAGAAAAAGAAACAAACTTATCATTACATCACCGAGCTCTGAAAATATGTTTCATCTACATCTCAGACCTTCATCAGGGAAGTTTTGAAACTGCTGACCTCATCGATCTCTATCTCCAAAAATGTTGTTTAGCCAATTTACAAATAAATAAAGAGATAACAAGATAATAAGCCCACATCTACTACATGTGGGCATAGTCGCACACGCTAGCTAACATCATCAGTGGTTCCCTGGGCTAGGTTGGACTTGGACGACAATATGGCTGGCTGGCTTCATCAAAATGAGGGACAGACAACAGGAGGTGGAACATTACATCCACCAATGATATTCTTTGAGCCACCAATCCCTGAGTCTTACATGAAGCTTCCATATGTTTAAATTTCCTATTTACAAAGTTAAAATTTCTTCATACTGAAGCTCTGAGTAAGTCTCACAATTGTTGACTGCATTACATACATCTACACATTATGCTTATTGGCTATCATATGGACATGAATATATCTATCTATATAATTATATACAAGGACATCCACATATAGGCATGATCTACATGTATTTATAATGTGTTACATCCATAAAAATCTTAATGAAGCTGTGCCCCAAAAGTACCCTAAGGCCTGAGAGCTGACATGTCATAAAGGCATTATATCTCCTCCCTCAAAGAAACTGTGTTCATATTTTCTGGTAAGGAAACACAATATCTCTTCATTCTATATATTAAAGGGATACTGTTTTCTTACAGGACTCATGAGCAAGTCATCAGTTGCCTAACAGTCTTTATAAGTCATACATCAAAGAGTAGAACAAACATACAAGATTTTAATGCCTACTCTCATGGCCATAGGAATCCATCTATCTTTGGCTTCTGAACTCTTAACTTTTATTATCACAAGATAAGCAAAGGATAATCAGACAGTTGTCCTGCACACCCCCATCAACTAACTGCTATGCATTCTAGGTAAGGGTATACATATAACAACCGGAAACTCCAATGGCTTGGTCTTGTAGTGTAGGAAGTCCCAAGTGTCTTCCTGAAGAGGAGGTAGAATCTGTCCAGGACCTCCAGGACCATCTCATGTTCGTCTCATCACAGATGGTTGCGTCAACCTTCACACTGCAGAGACTTGGGCATCCTCCTCTTCATCTGAAAATGCCTAAGGATGAATATGCAGATACAAGTACTTAGAAAAGAATGCGGTTTATAGAACATTTTTATATCATACAAAATTTATTTATTATATGATTTATGTCAATATTGTTTCCTTTTGGAGCCAACTAATGGCAAAAATATACAAATGATTTATAGTAAAGCCAGATTAAGTTAATGATCAACATCAGGAGATTTGTGTATATAAAAAAAAATGACCAGTCAAAACATACCATCAAGGTGTGTCTGCCGGTAATATTGCACACCGTCATGGGAAAGGGCTCGGCCCATTTGTTTCATCCTCATCTGAGTTTCTGCGTAGTCAGGGGGATGTCCCGGAGCTCCGCGTCGTCGTCCACTACCCATTCCTGCTGTAAGACAACATGTGTTACAAATAGAAATTGATTTTTAGCCCAATCAGGAAAAAATAAAATAATTGGACGTATGGTATTTTATACTATAAAATATAAATATTCAGTTATAACAGTGTCAAGATTTACAGCTCTGGATGTTTTCTGAAATTCAGACTAAGAACTGTTTCACTTTAACAAGTTCTACTTATAATACTTCAAAATTATTTTTAAAGCAAGTATTTTGTAAGTGTGCAATACAGGAGATGATTTCTATAAAATATCAAAGTTAGTGAAATCAAGCAAATGTACTTGAATATAGAGTAAAAGAAAAAGAAAAAAGCAACTTATACAACAGATGAATTAACTCCATAATACACAGAGTCTGCAAATAATTCTACAATTAAGGAGGAACAATATAGGTAGGAACAAGGAGAAGACAAAATGCCTCGTCCAAAATGCATCATGATTAAAATTCCGGGAGAGAAAAGCAGGGAAGAACAGGACAGAATCAGACAAAGAATACAAGGTCCCCAACATTCTTCTAACCACCTCTAACCAACACATACAACTTCTACTAATGTCCAAACCACCAGTGTTATACGTACTGAAAGTGTACGACAGTCTCTCTTGACCAAGAAGGGGCCAGAGAAAGGTATGACTCACCTGCTGCAGGAATAGGTGGCAGCACAGCTACTGCATGCGGAAAGGGAGGACGCGACCGTGATTCTGTGGTGCACATGGCAGGAAGGCAAGAAGGCAAGTCAAGGCAAGCTGTGGTGCCGCAATATTGATGTAGGCAAGGCAAGAGAATCACCACACACCACCAATACGTGATTTTGTTTTTTTTTTTCCAAAGGTAATAATAATAATAGTATCTGGAACTTTAAACTGAAAGCACAGTAGCCAAGTATATAACCAAAATGAATCTGGATGGTTATTATTATTATTACCTTTGAAAGTTGGTTCATACAAGTCTCATTTAACACATATTTTAAGTTCTCAAAGATGCAGTACATTACAGTAACACAATCATTTTAACGTGTGCAAGCTGTCTAAATCAGGGCTAAATCAGTGGAGTAACATATATTAAGTCTATTTAGTATATTCATTTAATATATATTTTATTGATACAATTACACACAAGTGACTATGACTATTGTACTTTTATATGGAATACCAAGACCGACACAGTTTACCCAAGTGCTAAACAGTGCTGTGGGAACTATAATCTGCCCTGTTGAAGGTGAAATCAATTCTCACTTTACTATCAGTACCTCCATTTAACATTCATTCCCACACACAAGTGACTGCTGATGCATTGGCAAGCAGTACTTTGCTAACACAGACCCCAAAAACCTTCACAAACCTGGTTGATGTGAGTAGCGTCGGTGGTGGGCTGGAGGTGAGGAGTGATAGTGACACTCGTATCCGGAAACTCCCCCAACTTCCAGCGAGGAGGAGGAGTGACAGTCAAAATGGGTAGAGATGCCAGAATCAGACTCCCCGGGTCCCACTTGACAGTCAGTCGATGTCACTGAGCCTGATGTTAACAAGAGCAAAAAATCTATAGATATTTGGTTATGACTGATAGGTGCAAGTTCTAAAACGTGAAGACTGACTTCCTGTAACAGCTTCCCTTCAACTGCCCTTCTACTTACATCATATGGCTGAACAGGCAGAATTTTCTCTCCAATTCACTGAATTAGAATACTGAAATTTGCAATAATATAAGGAAATCCATTAAGATATACATTTCAACACAATAAGAATAATTATTCGCTCTTGATACACCTTACCTACCATGGAAATAATTTTAAAACAATAGTATTTCAGAAATTCTGCGGTTATCATTCCTCTTCAATATATACTAAAACAACCAGAGAATCATAAAATATATAAACATGTAAATGTTATGGAAAAAAGAAAAGCTAAAAAGGAGGAAAAGTACTTTGTAAAATCAGGAACATTTACCCATATCAGTGAACATGGGACAGTGGAGAGTTCATGCAGACACTGAAGATCTCCATAGAGGGTCCATGCAAGAAAGTTTAAGGATTGAAAACTAAGAAAGTGAAAATACAAACAGCAGGGGAAAAGGACAGCTGGGTTTCTTCTTTTTTTTTTTCTTCTCTGCTACATATGGAGAAGCTTTGGATGACAGTAGTAATAATATTAGACCACTGTAGATACTTTCTTAAATGTAGGAAAAGGATTAATATCAAACATAGTCCACATCATTTTCAGACCCATACTGATTGCAATAGGAAGTTGGGTCTGGGTTAACGAGACTGCAAGGTTGTGTTTCACTTGGAGGCAGAATCAAGGATGACCTGTCTTGGTCCTTTGGATCCTGTGCCTTAAAGGAATCTTTCTGACTTAGACGAGGTTCTTCAACGTCAAGTTTCATTCCTTTTGGATTGCCTTTAGTTGGGGGATTAGATGGGATGTTATTTTTTCTCAGCTTATCGCCATTAAATGATGAACATTTAGCTAAAGATCTCTGTAGTATTGTCATACTCTCAAGATCTGCAGATGTTGGAGAAACTTTAACTTCTTCTATTGGAGACAACATAGGCGCACTGTTTCTCCTATGGACAGCATGTTTACGAAGAGGGAGGCTAGTAGGTCTGTGAAGCCCTGCATCTATAGGCAATGGCAAAGCACTATATGGATTTGCAATAGAATCATTCCAGTAAAGATTTTCTTCATCTGGATGATAATTTGGGCCTGGGTGGATCATACGCATTTCTTCCTCTAGTTCACGAATAACAGCATTAAGCTTTTCTGCAACTCTCCTTCGAACATCAGGTTGGCCTCTGTAGCGAGTAAGAACATATTTAGATTGTGGGTATGTTGTATTTAGGACCGACCTTTGAGACATTTTTAAAGGATTTGGGTAACCTTCATGAATAGAGTCATCAGAGCCACTACTATGAATTGAAGACCCAAAGGAATCATTTAACTCATCGTTTTCATTTCCCTCATCTTTTTGTTTTAGTACCTCCAATCTCGACTTCTGGAATTTCTCAAACCAAGGAGACTTTTTCGAGAAGGTCTGTGAATATATTGATGAAGGGGGAACATGTGGACTGAAGCCTTTGCTAGGATCATTGCTTTTCATAATACTCTGTTCAGAATCTTCTTTGGTTCCTCTTTGTGTATAGTGGATGTCACAACTATCATTCAAAGAATTATCAAGTACATCTTTTGGTTGATTGACCCTGTAAACTCTCATGGGTTCATTCCTTCTTAAATGTTTACCAGACTTCACTGATGCTGGAAAATATGTCTCTTTATTACTTGCTGGTCTTTGTAAAGTCGGGTAACGCTTCTCTGTTGTTTCTTTTCCTGACTCATCACACGAGCTCTTCTCTAGGAAAAAACGTGAAGGCACACAAGCATCATCTTCATTGAAATTATGGCTTTTGCTCATTTTTATTTTGTTTTTCAGAGTCTCACCAATTGAGGGTGGATCTGTTGGTAAAAATGTTCTGAGTGGTTTAGAAATTCTGGGCCTTTTGACTTTTCCTGTTGTTATTTCTTTACTATTCAAACATTTTGAATCTTTGACAGAATACTTTTTAACTTCTGGTCTATCAATCACCTTATTGAGAAAATCTTCACTTCGACTTCTTCTAAAAATCAGTGGACTAATTAATGGAGAAGTTAATACTTCATCCATAATATTTCTCTTGATATTAGTCTTCTTTGCTGGACTCTTCTTGGCATCTAGTAAGTCTTCACTTTTACTTCTAAATATTTTCTGAAAGATTGTAATGCTACTAGAGTTTCCCTGTTTCTGTTTCTGCAGATGTCCAACTTTACTAGGAGATAAAACATAGGCACTGCTGGATGAATCATGGCTAACTACAGTAGTCTCACTCAAATCTGAGACCTCCCTCTGTGTTGATGGAAGATTTTCTGAATGGGTAATTTTGTTTTTATTGAATGATGTTGCTTTATCAATAGGTGATAAAGGGACTTCCTGCTTCTCCTTTTTTGCAGACAAACTGTATGAGAAAGACTCCCCATACTTGCGTAAACTAACCGTCCCTTTCTGACTTCCCTTAGCAGGAGTTTCTTTTTTGGGAGTGGATGTCTGACACATGGAAGCATCCTTGGAGAAGGAGAAGGCATCCACTCTCTTAGGACTTTGAGCAGGTGTTGGTAAACTTCTAGAAAATGTACTGTCCCTTTGCATTGACTTTAACTTCATTCTAGTAGTTACTGGTGCTGGACTGAGGCTTGTTCTAGCTCTAAAAGAAGTTGGATTCCTTGGACTTTCTGTTTTGTTTGAGCTGTAACTACTATCAAAACTGGAACTGAATTTTTGGCATCTGAATGCAGCCTTTTTTTTTTCTCTTTGTATATGTTTAATTCGAAGAGGATTGATGGTAATGGGCGGTGAGGACCTGGAAGAGGGTTTGGTTCCAAGGATGTTATTGCTGGTGGTAGAGAATTTACGGACAGATGCTATGAGAGCGGAACAGGCAGCAGCATGCACAAAAGAAAGGGAGAAAGAAACAGATGCAGGTGTAGTGGTGCTGTTATGTTGAGTGCCATAAAGGGAGGGTGCTGGTTCTAGCAGCATACCTGAGGTGTGGGATTTGTGGAGTTTGGACAGGGAGGTAACAGAGGAAGACTCTGCACTAAGGTCCACGGGAACAGCATGGGTGTCAGAGTGGGACCGCTCATGGGTAGAGCGAGAGGTATGGTTGTTGATGGCTCCCCTGCGAGGAGGGCCAGGGGAGGGGGAAGGGGAGAGTGAATGGTGGGTGGTGGTGGAGCGCGGGCCGTGATGAGGCTTCGTCTTGGGCTCGGCCAGGGCCTTCATCTTGCTTATGGACTGGGGAGATGTGGCTCCTGCAATATGGGGAGAGGTGCTCAAAGAAAAGTAAGCAACAAAATGGACAGCTAGAAAGTGTTAAGCAATCATGTAAAAATTAAAATTCAATTTAGTATCATTTAAGCCAGAAGCTAAGCATGATTTTTTATTAGACTCCTTAGTATAATCAATGTATTAATAATAATAAGTTAATAAAAATAAAATGAAAATAAATATAAAGGAAAAAAAAAAAAAAAAGGGAAAACAAGGAGAGGGAATGAGAGACAAGCCATTTACCGAATTTTGCAGTGTGCTTCTTCCCATCCGAGGTTTGTGACGTTGATGAAGTCGATGAAGTTGTGGAGGGTGTTGGTGAGTGGGGGCGCCGTCTTGGAGGAGGGTTGGTGGGTGGGGCACTACTGGACCCACTGCTGCTGCTGTTGCTGTGCCCTCCTGCAGGTTTATGCCCTTCTGGACCTGCTTCACACTCCAAGGACATGTTGCGAAGCTGCTCCTCGTCTGTAATCACTTGCAACCGAGACAAGTATGCTTTCACCCTCCGGACCATTTGAGCCTGTTTGAGAATTAAAAAGCAATTAACATTAATGTGTACTTATATTCATTAACCTCAGTGTTAGTACAAGCTGAGATAGCCGACAAACCTTACGCACACAAAGAGTGGAATTGGAACCTACCTCTTCATACATCTTTTTCTTGTCAGGTGCAGCAGTGGACTTCTTCCTTCTCTTCACTGTTGCAATCTGAGCTCCCATCTGGTTGAGTGTTATGAGTGCAGCACTTGGGGGTTGACCTCCAGCATCCTGCATGTTGAACAGATCCTGAAACAAAAAGACATGAATAGTAAGAATGTCACCTATCAGATGGCAATAATCCAATACATTATCTTGTACATATTAAAAAATTATATGGCATTAAAATATAATGTTAGATATCAATAAAACTAAAGGGAAGTAATTCCATGCCATGTCAGCGCAACTTACGTAAGGGGCTGAGCACATGTTCTGGAGGTCACGGATGTAACGTGAAATCATGCGGAGCTTCTCAAAGTTGATGAGTCCTTCAACCTTGTCATCATTACCCTCATGAGTGAATGTCAAGTCACGGGCAACCACTGGATAGAATGGAATCTGCAAAAAAGAGATACAAACAGACATTAATAAAAAAAATAGTTATAATAAATAAAATAAAATGCACTATTAGGTAAAGAAATAAAAACACTCAAGGAAAACAAAATAAAATGAATGATTTTGGCCCTTACAATGGGTGATTGGATGTTCTCGCTTTGGACCAGGTTGCGGTACTTGCTCATGTTTCTGGAAGGATCCATGAGATCCTGCATATCATGGAACATGCGCTGGTACTTGGAAGGCAAGCGCTCCCAGGTCTGCTTTAGCCTCGAAACCGTTCCGTGCCCCAGACCAGACAATATGGCAAACATGGAGTTGAAATTCTTACATTCCTTACATTGTCCTGTGAGGAAAAGAGATTTTAATCTGGATATGTACTTTCTGATTCTGGACATGAATGAAATATCCAAAGCAACAATGGCATTATGTAACATTTTACTCAACTCAATAAAAAAAAAAGAAGCAATCTTACGGGCAACTTTAATAAACTGCTTGATGATTTTGGATCGCTTGACTAGATTATGCTCTGAGCAGACTTCTGTGACCACCCAGAACATTTCACGATTAACAAGCTGGAGAGAGGAAGAAGATTATTTATATTTAAAGAAGAATTTAAATTATCATAGTAACCTACATTTAAGGTAAAATATTAGAAATTTAACATTAAAAAAAAAAAAAGAAGAGAAATAAGCAATTTTTATATCCATATCCCATGAGTGAGGAAATATCATATCGGAAGACCAGTATTGTGCATGATTCGTAATAATCATGAAGGATATAAACGTAATTATAACAATCCTCACTACACAGAAACTTGCATACCTCAGCGAATTGTGACAGAGCCGGAGTGCCATATCTGGAGTTGAGGTGGAAGAGATAATCAATATATTCAGTGGGTTCAATTTGCCTGAATATTGTATAGTCCTCAAGAGTAAGCTGAATAGCTAACTCGACTGAGTTAAGCTGTAAGAAGTAAACTGTTGACTCCCTGACCAGCTCATTCACATTCTCATCTGGGACCAAAGTCTGTGACACTGTGATGTTCTTCAAGTAGTATCGACTGCTTAGTCCTAAAAGAGAAAAGATTAAAAAATTAAACCATGATGGACAAAAATATAAATAAACATATAAACACACCCATTAAATTATTCTGTTAATAATAATCAAATATTTATAAATATTACTGGCCGTACAGCAATAGAAAAAATACATTACTAATGCCATACCTATTCTCTCTGCCAAGTTCTGAAGCGAGTCTGGTAATCTCTTTTGCTTTGTGAGGCCTTCTTCTGTGACTGAGACTTCATACAGTGCATAGTTGGAGGAACCTGAAGGGTCATTGATGTTGAAGATCTGCAGTGCGAGCATCACCACCTCACGAGCTGTGGTCTCCTTGTGGACCGGTAGGAATCTCGCAGCTTGGTCAGTTGCTCGATAAACCTATGATAAGGAGAGGAAACCCATTATATTATTGTCCAATTCAATTCCCCTAGAGCAAATATTACTCCTTTTTCTGAATATATTACACTCAAGGAAATTTTTTATAACTTTCAAAAGGGAGCTCTAGTTGAAATGCTTACCTTCAATACGTGCTCAGGAAACTCTGTTCTGACATCTTCATAGGCTCCAGTCGTGCTCAGATCTGGGTTGCTGTGACTGTGGTAGAGTCCACCACCCACACTTGACTGGGACGACACACTTTCATCGCTGTTTATTTGTGACTCTCTGCAACACAGTTCAGGTATTGTCATTTCCAAAACACTTTCAATGGCATTGTACATTGTTTGTAATAATTACCAGTAATCCTAATAACATTAGGAAAACAAAAAAAGGATTATCATGAAACCAATAAAACTAAAACTAAAGGTAATAATGAAAACATTTAACTAAAATTATGAAATAAGAGACAGATTAGATATTAATATAAAAATATTCATTACATATAAATAACACAAGTTACAGCCTAAATGACCACATGAACTTACTGTGTGTTGGTCTTTGGCTTCAGCAGATTCTTGACCTTCCTGAACCTGTTGGCTTTGGTGCCACTCATTGTCATGAAGGATGTCTTATTATTGTTGTCCTTGCCTTTGTCCCTGGGAGACTGCTGAGTGTGGTCGCTTGGGATGTTCATGGTGGATGCAAAGTTAGGGTTGAGGGGCAAGTTGCCGTCATTAAGGCCCCGCGGGTCGGAAGGCTTTCTCGGGCGTTGTCTTGGGGAATTGTCAGGAGTCTGTAGCATCTCTTTGAATGCTGCAGTGAGGGAAGCCTATTAATTTCTATTCCATTGAAAGGATAAATACAATTCCACTTTTCTACAGTGTGGTACATTTTTGTTGTAAAAAAACTGTTTATAAAAAAAAAAGGAATCATTACCTAACAAGTTACTCTTAACAGTGATTGATAGGTGACATGTCTGACGAAGAATCTCTAGGGCACGGCCATGATTCATGTGGTCGAAGCTCTGGCCGTTGACTTCTAGTATCTGGTCACCACGCTTCAGGCCAACTTCCTCAGCCTTGCTCCCCTTCTCCACCTATTTCGAAAAATAACATTATCAATCATATCCTCACTAACAGTACATTCAAATGTAATCTGAATAAGTAACTTAATAATCATACAATATCTAGTATCAAAAACAAATTAAAGATAAAACCACATGCTTATTTGGTCAATGCCCAACATCTACGTACCTTTGATATAAAGATTCCAAATCCTCGCTCATACCCTCCCAGGATGGAGAAGTGGAGGATTTCATCCCTGGAAGGCCGCGTGAGGGTCACAGTCCTAGCCCTGGCCTTTGTGGCACAGGCGAAGTCAAGCAGCCTGAGCTGTCCTGCCATCTTCTCTCTTTCGAGTCCCTCCTCAAACTGTTCTAGGAAGTTCATCATGACGGGATCCATTTCAAAGTCCGTGAAGTGGTTGTTCACCCAGAGCAACACCACTCGTGTCACTCTGTCTCTTAGAGAGGGGTCTTCAAACCTATTGAGAAAATTAATTTTATTTTTTATTTTTTTGCAACTGAGGAGTACATTTATATTCTGTATCAGTTAAACTGCTCAAGTATTAAATAAAGTACAGCAAAGAATTTACCGGCTATTACTTTTGGGACACTGAATTATAAAAATCAAATAATTAATTCTTAATAATCATCATGAATGCCACATTTCTAAAACAGACACTAATCAAACTCAGAAGTTTAAAGAGAAGCAGGGGGAAAAAAATTACCATTCTAATAATTTGTTTGCCACTTGGAGTGGATTGTCAATAAAGGTTCTGTGTGTGAGTAAGAAGTCCTCCACGTAGGTTGGATCCACATTGTTCTCCACCTCCACCAGCTGTGACATGAGCCTCTCTGCCGTTCCCTGAGGAAATAATTGTATGTTCAGTTTGCATTCTAAGAGACACCTTATTTTTGAGGGAAACAATATTAATTTTTCTAACATCAATGGTTGTAAGTGATTCTTTTTTTTTCATGTCATTCTTAAATTCATTTGTGTGGTTAAGTATATCTAATAGCTTTCCTGAGTAAATCACTTATGGTACTAATTCTCTTTGTCAAATTTTATAATACAACTAGTGCTTGCCTTGATGTTATCTTTTAATTTCTAATGAAATATTCCTAATCTATCATTTAAGTTATCAGAGGTACATTAACACTAATTCTGATATCCCGACAAGATACTCTTCTTATTCTTCACATTTTACACTTAATCTCATTCATTTCAAAATCTCAAACCAAAGGATCGCACAGTGACCACCAAAAACATCCACTTGAAGAGGCAAATTGAACGCCTCAACCTCACAAATGGAAGATCTACATTTGCTGAGCTCTTGGTGTCCGTGCACTCCTCCTTACTGAGGGATGGGAAATGGCTGGTTATGGACAAGGCTTGGTCAGGTATAGTTCAAGACACAAAACACTCCACAATTAAACTTGGCACAGACTTTGCATAGTGACATAGTGGTCCTGTTTCAAGGGATATTTTGGGGGAGACTTGGCAAGATACTCTTGATTACTTACAGTTTTTTTGTCTGTATCTTCTAATTAGGGAATCTAGTACTATCATCATTAAAAGAAGAAAAAAGAAAAAAGTGTATGATGTGTTTCAGCTGAATTCTATTTACATCTGTTGAATACCTACATAATGGTGAAATATGTTCTCTTAAATCTAAAGCATTCACTTATATCTATCATCAATAAAGATCTGATTACCTGCATTACCTGACTGACTAATAACTATTTATCACATTACAAATGATTTGCAAGCAATTCTTTATCACTTTTAAACTGAAAAGGAGAAAATCCTTTGTTGAAACAAATTAACATTCTTTAATATTTGTCAATCTACTTTAAATAGTTAGATTTACTAAATCTTATAACATTTGGATTTATTAAAACCTATAAAACTTAAATCTAAATTTATGTACAATGTAGCAATACTTCTAATGATATGCAATTTAGTATTATTCACTTGAACTGACATTAGCTAATCCTTCCTCAAAAACAACTGAAGATGCATCCACAATGCACAACCAAATACCTTGATCACAATATTTCCCCTTCTGTTTCCTGCGTCGATGGGCCTCTGTTCTGTCACGAGGACCAGAACGCCGTCCTCCTCGTGGCGTCGCGTGTTCTCCTCCCCCTGGTG
>NC_061842.1:25900493-25902993 GCF_019202785.1 Penaeus chinensis | reverse complement strand
CACCACTCTCCCACCCACGCCCTGAAGCCCTAAAACAAAAACAGGGTATTGTTCACCTAGGCTTCGTCTGCCCGCCAGCTCGGAAACGTGGGGCTTCATCAAACAGAACTATCACAAATATAATAAACAAAAAACGCACGCGCCCGAGAACCCAAGACGACTCCACTCGTAAACAACCTCCTTCTGCTATGCCTCCCCTGTGCTGCTAGGAACTGCTATGAGACGAACCAGACTGAGCCTACGTTTATCACTATTAACAGAGCAGCTAGTTCTCGTGTGCGGATGGACATCAACGGCCGTCCTATGGGGGTGGGGGTGGGGGGAGCGTAATTGCATTTAGCATTATTGGTATGGACGCGCGGATGGTGAGGGTGGGGGGAGGGGGGGGGTGGCGACGAGAACAGCCAGCTTCCGGGTTACGTCGGGTGGGGTAGAGGGGGGGTAGGGGGCGGAAAAGTGGGGGTGGATTGCGAATAAACTTAGATGGGAGGTGGTGTGGGGAGGGGTGCAGGGTGGGGAAGGGGCGAGTGGTGGCTCTCACCTGCTCACGACCAGGTAGAAACCACACAAAGTACCAGGCTCAGCCACGACAAAGACAGGGACAGTCCACACACGCGCACGCACGCACACAAACGTTCGATTCCAAGCCCAAGGCGGAAGCGCTCCTCGAGAGATCCTCCTTGCAAGCAATCCTCCTTGCAAGCAATCCTCCTTGCAAGCAATCCTCCTTGCAAGCAGAGGCCAAGACGAGCGCGCAGTTAACACGGCTCCTTCTGGCGTCGACGCAGCGCCCGAGGAAGCATCAGCTGGTCAGCACAATGGATAATGAACCCGCTGTTGTTGGCTCTTTGCGCATGGTTCAAAGGCTGATTGACAGGGAGGGTGGGTGGGTAGGGGTGGGTAGGGGTGGGTCAAGGAGGGTATGGATGGGTGGGGGTGTGGGATGGGTGGGTAGGGGTATGGGGTGGGTCGGTGGGTAGGGGCTAAAGGGAGGGTTGTACGGGCGGGATGGGGAAGGACGTGGGTGGTGTGTGTGTGTGTGTGTGTGGGGGGGGGGGGGTGAGTCCGCTAATAGGAATTACATAAAGATAAAAAGTCGACGGCAACAGATCATTCCTGGTAATCCGTGCGACATGCTAAATCACGGGTATCACAGTGTATTCCTCGATCCACATGAAAAAGGATAACCGGGATAAAAAATTCACTTAGATAACACCAAAAAGACATAAAAAAAGACTTTAGAATAATAACAGTAACGCCGTGTAATAATTTCAAAGGGATCGCTACATATGTAAATACGCACTTAATAAAAGCCTGAGGATTAATCTTTGAATTTCTCTCGAATACAGTCTTAGGATTGGAGAAAAAAAAAAAAAAAAAAAAAAAAAAAAGCGAAAGCATTTTGATGGTTAAAACGACTAATCATATGTGTAAACTGGAAAAGAAGTCACACAATGATAAGTAACGAGCTTAAAGCCGTAGTAAGAAAAAAAACATTTTAATTATCCCGGGGCAAGTACGTCGACGAGGGTTCCGGAGAAGGTTAAGGGTGAGAAGAGTGTCCTCCTCCCTTCTCTCTTCCTCTCCCCCCCCCCCCCCTCCATTCACTCCATCCCCTTCCCTCATGACCTCTGATATCTCGCCTGTGTACTGGGTCACCGCGCCGCCCTCTCTCTCGGGGGAGCAAATAGGCCCCGCTTGTGACGGCCTTCTACGTCAGCGTCATTTGAGGTTCGATCGCTCGGCCCCCTTTAAAAAGGGAATCAAGATTTATGAAATCTTCTTACAATCTTTAAAGCAAATCGCCAGAGAACTAAGGAATTGGTTCTAAAACCTAAAAAAGGGTTTGGTTTGGTTTGCCCTCCAAAATCTGAGACGCGTCCCTAAATCTCAAGAGATTCGTCCAGCAATCTATACAATTCTTCTGAAATATAGAAGAAAAATCCCTAAGTCGAAGAGATCAGTCCCACAAAATCCTCCCCGACCCCCAGCCCGACAAAACGCAGACATAAGAGAGACGGCAAGCAGGCAGCCAGCCTTCGTCTGCGCCGCCGTCGCCTTCGTCACCCCAGCCTGCAGCGAGAGACGCCACGGGGGTGCAGGCCGGCGTCACCCCCCTTAACCTGCCTCAGTCACGACACTTTTCTCCAGTCAACGTCGAGCAGGATATCCTACTTCCTTGCCCCCCCCCCCCTTCTCCTTCCTCTCCGCCCCCTCACCCCTCCGCACACCCCTCCATCCCCTCCCCTTCTCCCTCCACCCCCTACCCTTCTTTCCTTGTCTTCCTCCATCACTGTTATCAAGGGTCTCCCCAGCCACCATCCCTGGTCACGAACAGGGGGAATGGAGGAAACTCAACATGTATTACTTCTATGATCAGGATCTATAAATGGTCGCATATTTTTCCGTGTTTGGGAGGAGGAGGAAGAGGAGGTATTTCTCTCTCGCTCTCTCTCTCTCTCTCTCTCTCTCTCTCTCTCTCTCTCTCTCTCTCTCTCTC
>NC_061842.1:25852993-25895493 GCF_019202785.1 Penaeus chinensis | reverse complement strand
TAATAGAGAGTCCATGCCCCCCCCCCCCCCCTCTCCATCCTTTTGCTCTTCCTGCAGTGTACTTCGTCTCGGCCTCAACGCGAAGGGAAGCGTTACGCCTCTCGGCTCGCACTCGGCCGCTGCTCCCCGCAGCCCCCAAGGCACAGACTCCCTCCCCTTTTCGGGGCGAGGCGGACTAACCCTTCCTTTCCTCCCTCCTCCCCCCTCCCCTCTTCTCTTCCTCCCCCCCTCCACTCCCCTCTTCTCTCCCTCCCCCCTTCCCACCCTCTCTTCCTTCCTGATCCTCGCCCCTTCCATCCCGGTTCACGAGCTTCCTACTCCTCCTTAATCTCCCTTCCTTCCTCCTCGCTTTCCTGACCTGTACCTCGCCCTTCCTTCTTCTTCTTTCTCACCTCTTCCTCCTCCTCTTCCTCTTCCGTCCGCTTCCCAGCCGTACTTTCCCTAACCAGTTTGGTCCCTCTCTCTTCCCCGCGTACATCCGAGTACATCCCCTTTCACGCTCAGTGTATGCGACTATGCACCTTCCTGTCCCTTCCCCTTCCCCTTCCCCTTCCCCGCGCCCCTAGCCCCTAATCTGCTAGCCCCTCTTCCTCTCTCTTTATCCAATTAAGTCTTCACCTTGCCTTTGACTTGTGCTGAGTGTGTTTGTATCTCTCTCTCTCTCTCTCTCTCTCTCTCTCTCTCTCTCTCTCTCTCTCTCTCTCTCTCTCTCTCTCTCTCTCTCTCTCTCTCCTCCTGTCTACCTGCGTTCCCTGTCTACGCTTCACACCGTTTTCATTTCCCTTTCCTCTCCCTCTCCGTTCTTATCAACCTGCGAACCTCCTACCGTTTTCGTTCCCACTACCCCCCCCCCCCCCCCGGTGAGCGGTCCAACCCGAAACAGCGTGGCGGCGCGTTAGGGCTTGTTTACCCGGCCGCATCTCCCCCGCGTGTTTACAAATCCTTACAAAAACCCTCGCGAGATTTCTTTTCACGTGAGCGTCCGGCACAGAAATGTGGAAGTAGCGGCGGGTCCCCGGGTGCTTCCAGCGTAAACAGGAGTACCGTTTCCCTTCTTCCAGCGGTTGTGTGTAGGAGGCAGAGAGAGTGAAGCATGAGAAAGAGAAATTAGAGAGAGAAAAGAGAGAGAGAGAATGTGTGTGCGCGTCTGTGTGTGCGTGTGTGTGTGCGTGTGTGTGTGCGTGTGTGTGTGCGTGTGTGTGTGCGTGTGTGTGTGCGTGTGTGTGTGCGTGTGTGTGTGCGTGTGTGTGTGCGTGTGTGTGTGCGTGTGTGTGTGCGTGTGTGTGTGCGTGTGTGTGTGCGTGTGTGTGTGCGTGTGTGTGTGCGTGTGTGTGTGCGTGTGTGTGTGCGTGTGTGTGTGCGTGTGTGTGTGCGTGTGTGTGTGCGTGTGTGTGTGCGTGTGTGTGTGCGTGTGTGTGTGCGTGTGTGTGTGCGTGTGTGTGTGCGTGTGCTGTGCGTGTGCGTGTGCGTGTGCGTGTGCGTGTGCGTGTGCGTGTGCGTGTGCGTGTGCGTGTGCGTGTGCGTGTGCGTGTGCGTGTGCGTGTGCGTGTGCGTGTGCGTGTGCGTGTGCGTGTGCGTGTGCGTGTGCGTGTGCGTGTGCGTGTGCGTGTGCGTGTGCGTGTGCGTGTGCGTGTGCGTGTGCGTGTGCGTGTGCGTGTGCGTGTGCGTGTGCGTGTGCGTGTGCGTGTGCGTGTGCGTGTGCGTGTGCGTGTGCGTGTGCGTGTGCGTGTGCGTGTGCGTGTGCGTGTGCGTGTGCGTGTGCGTGTGCGTGTGCGTGTGCGTGTGCGTGTGCGTGTGCGTGTGCGTGTGCGTGTGCGTGTGCGTGTGCGTGTGCGTGTGCGTGTGCGTGTGCGTGTGCGTGTGCGTGTGCGTGTGCGTGTGCGTGTGCGTGTGCGTGTGCGTGTGCGTGTGCGTGTGCGTGTGCGTGTGCGTGTGCGTGTGCGTGTGCGTGTGCGTGTGCGTGTGCGTGTGCGTGTGCGTGTGCGTGTGCGTGTGCGTGTGCGTGTGCGTGTGCGTGTGCGTGTGCGTGTGCGTGTGCGTGTGCGTGTGCGTGTGCGTGTGCGTGTGCGTGTGCGTGTGCGTGTGCGTGTGCGTGTGCGTGTGCGTGTGCGTGTGCGTGTGCGTGTGCGTGTGCGTGTGCGTGTGCGTGTGCGTGTGCGTGTGCGTGTGCGTGTGCGTGTGCGTGTGCGTGTGCGTGTGCGTGTGCGTGTGCGTGTGCGTGTGCGTGTGCGTGTGCGTGTGCGTGTGCGTGTGCGTGTGCGTGTGCGTGTGCGTGTGCGTGTGCGTGTGCGTGTGCGTGTGCGTGTGCGTGTGCGTGTGCGTGTGCGTGTGCGTGTGCGTGTGCGTGTGCGTGTGCGTGTGCGTGTGCGTGTGCGTGTGCGTGTGCGTGTGCGTGTGCGTGTGCGTGTGCGTGTGCGTGTGCGTGTGCGTGTGCGTGTGCGTGTGCGTGTGCGTGTGCGTGTGCGTGTGCGTGTGCGTGTGCGTGTGCGTGTGCGTGTGCGTGTGCGTGTGCGTGTGCGTGTGCGTGTGCGTGTGCGTGTGCGTGTGCGTGTGCGTGTGCGTGTGCGTGTGCGTGTGCGTGTGCGTGTGCGTGTGCGTGTGCGTGTGCGTGTGCGTGTGCGTGTGCGTGTGCGTGTGCGTGTGCGTGTGCGTGTGCGTGTGCGTGTGCGTGTGCGTGTGCGTGTGCGTGTGCGTGTGCGTGTGCGTGTGCGTGTGCGTGTGCGTGTGCGTGTGCGTGTGCGTGTGCGTGTGCGTGTGCGTGTGCGTGTGCGTGTGCGTGTGCGTGTGCGTGTGCGTGTGCGTGTGCGTGTGCGTGTGCGTGTGCGTGTGCGTGTGCGTGTGCGTGTGCGTGTGCGTGTGCGTGTGCGTGTGCGTGTGCGTGTGCGTGTGCGTGTGCGTGTGCGTGTGCGTGTGCGTGTGCGTGTGCGTGTGCGTGTGCGTGTGCGTGTGCGTGTGCGTGTGCGTGTGCGTGTGCGTGTGCGTGTGCGTGTGCGTGTGCGTGTGCGTGTGCGTGTGCGTGTGCGTGTGCGTGTGCGTGTGCGTGTGCGTGTGCGTGTGCGTGTGCGTGTGCGTGTGCGTGTGCGTGTGCGTGTGCGTGTGCGTGTGCGTGTGCGTGTGCGTGTGCGTGTGCGTGTGCGTGTGCGTGTGCGTGTGCGTGTGCGTGTGCGTGTGCGTGTGCGTGTGCGTGTGCGTGTGCGTGTGCGTGTGCGTGTGCGTGTGCGTGTGCGTGTGCGTGTGCGTGTGCGTGTGCGTGTGCGTGTGCGTGTGCGTGTGCGTGTGCGTGTGCGTGTGCGTGTGCGTGTGCGTGTGCGTGTGCGTGTGCGTGTGCGTGTGCGTGTGCGTGTGCGTGTGCGTGTGCGTGTGCGTGTGCGTGTGCGTGTGCGTGTGCGTGTGCGTGTGCGTGTGCGTGTGCGTGTGCGTGTGCGTGTGCGTGTGCGTGTGCGTGTGCGTGTGCGTGTGCGTGTGCGTGTGCGTGTGCGTGTGCGTGTGCGTGTGCGTGTGCGTGTGCGTGTGCGTGTGCGTGTGCGTGTGCGTGTGCGTGTGCGTGTGCGTGTGCGTGTGCAATAATGGCTGCAACAATGAGAGCATTCAAGTACACAGGCAAACACACTGTAGAGGCGAGGGAGTACATGCTGGTGTAGATGAGTGTGGTGCACAGGGCGAGCCGTTACGTGTGCACGGCCTTGCACAATAGCAGCTGCAGTGTCAAGGACGTCGAGTCCGGAGCTGCTATGGAAGTTTCCCTCAGCCACGCCGCCCTTCCTCTCGCCGCACGCCCTCCGCCGTCTCTCACTCCTCTTTAGACTATCTTTCCCCTTTCCACCTTCCTCCGCCGCCCCGCCTTCTTCCCTCCTCTTCCTCCTCCTCTTTCCCCTCGCTCTTCTCTCCTCCGATCACGCGTCTCCCCTCAATCCCCGAGACACCTCTCCTCCCATTATCGGCCAAGCTGCTCCCATTGCCCCTTACCTTGCTCTTTTCCCTTCCTCTCCTGGCGGATCCTCAACTCTTCCCCGGTGCCCCCCGCCCCTCCCTCTGCCACGCCCTCGCGCCCACCGCACTCATTTATTCAGGCGAGTATCAGCCCATCAGCATTCATTGTCGCCGTCTATTAGGCGCGGGACAGGCCATTGCCTTCGCCTCGGGGCCACGCCTCCGACCAGCGACTCAAGGAAGGGACTTTGTCGCGACGTCCCCGCCCTCCCCTAATGACGGGCGGAGTGGGTGTTCCATTCCTCTCCGGTCGAAGTGCGTGCGGGGGCGACCTCACGCAGCTCCATCGCCTCCCGAATCGCTGCTTCCGGCGTAACACCGACGGCCCGCCCTTGCCGCGAGAGCCCCGTCGGTTCGCGAAGCCCGATCGCTCGGCCTCCGACGGCGGCGTGCATGCAGGCATCGACGCGCCCTGCCACCGGTGCTGTCGCCCGCGGTCCCTCAGCGCTCTGTCCGCGCCAAAGCTGGGGATCGATCCAGATGGAGATGGTACGACCACACCCACGCTCACGCGGCCACCTCCCGCCCCTCGCGCTTACCTCCCACCGACCTCCTCCCACGACCACCGGAAAACATGCGGGACGACCACTGAGGACCCATCAGACGACGAGGCACGAAGGCGTGCCACGTCGCCGCACGAACCATCAAGACACCATCGCCACGAAGGAATGGCGGCGCTCCGGGCCGGGGACATTACGGGGCCAAAGCTAGATTTACGCTGTGGTGGGGATTACGGGCGGGGGAGGGGGGGAGGGCGGAAGGGGCTGTAGAAAAGGCGTAAAAGGGAGGCAATCACAGCAATAACGGCGGGAAGAGGGGAAAGCCGGACGGCCACGACCACGACAGAATTCGGGGAAAGGAAAAAGGTTGAATGATCGCTATCTCGTGTCTCCTTCCTGGGCAGCGTGACCTTGAGAACGTTGGCGAGGAACGTTGGGAAAACGTTTGTCTCGCCCGTGACCTTGCATGCTCGAGTAAGCCAATATGCATGCCAATTCACATGCCATTGGTAAACATATTGCAACATATGGCGAGGCACGCGTAACCAACCGACGGGCGGGGACCAAAACAAAGCCATTACAGAGGCGGGCGAAGTCCATTTACGCAGAGACCACTGTATGCTCGAAGCCGCCACGCGAGTCATAACCTCGGCTAAGAGGACGCTTACACCCGCTTAGCGTCTTGCAAGGAGCCGCTGGGAAGGAGGAAGGAGGGAGGAGGGAGGAGGGAGGAGGGAGGAGGGAGGAGGGAGGAGGGAGGAGGGAGGAGGGAGGAGGGAGGAGGGAGGAGGAAGGAGGGAGGAGGGAGGAGGGAGGAGGGAGGAGGAAGGAGGGAGGAGGGAGGAGGGAGGAGGGAGGAGGGAGGAGGGAGGAGGGAGGAGGGAGGAGGGAGGAGGGAGGAGGGAGGAGGGAGGAGGGAGGAGGGAGGAGGGAGGAGGGAGGAGGGAGGAGGGAGGAGGGAGGAGGGAGGAGGGAGGAGGGAGGAGGGAGGAGGGAGGAGGGAGGAGGAAGGAGGGAGAGAGGGGGAAGGGGGAAGAAGGGAAGGTGCAGGAGTGAAAAGGAAGGAGGGAAGGGGCAGGAGGGAGGGGGAAGGAGGAAGGGCTTACAAGGGACGAGGAGGAGGAAGAGGAGGAGGAAGAGGAGGAGGAAGAGGAGGAGGAAGAGGAGGAGGAAGAGGAGGAGGAAGAGGAGGAGGAAGAGGGAGGAGGGAGGAGGAAGGAGGGAGGAAGGAGGGAAGGGGCAGGAGGGAGGGGGAAGGAGGAAGGGCTTACAAGGGACGAGGAGGAGGAAGAGGAGATATGAAAGAGGGAGAAAGGGGATATTATAGAGGGTGGAAAGGGAGGGAAGAGATTTAAAGAGAAAGAGAAAAAAAAAAGCGAAGACTCGAAAACCAACACTTAAATGAACGTGTGACAGCGGAAGTGCACGAGACTGACTCATCTCGATAAAAGGACTGCTAGAAGGTTGGAGGCCGCCCCCCCCTCTCGGTTTTCGTCGTCAACTTCATTCTCAAAACTTATTTTCGCTTGTCTGGAGATGAGAGAGGGATGTCTTGGCGCCGTTCAATGGATAACAAGCTTTTCTTGTGGAATGGAGGAGAGGAAACAGATAGATAGATAGATAAACAGATAGAGAGGAGGGAGAGAGAGATATGAAAGAGGGAGAAAGGGGATATTATAGAGGGTGGAAAGGGAGGGAAGAGATTTAAAGAGAAAGAGAAAAAAAAAAGCGGGGACTCGAAAACAAGGGAAAGTGACAATTTCTCCTCCTCCTCCTCCTCCTTCCTCTTCTCATAAAATCCAAAATCATTTTAAATACTCCCCCCCCCCAAAAAAAAAAAAAAAAAAAGCAATGAATAACCGACTTCAATATTCCCCGTTAATCGTATTCTTCAAAGGCGCACACACGTCCGTCGCGAGAGGTCAAAGGTCAGAGGGCTAAGAAGCTCGGGGCTGGATGCGAAGACGAGACCGGGAAAGCGCCAGAGGAAGTGAGGACGAGGGAGGGGGGAGGGAAGGAAGGAGGGAGGGAAGGAGGGAAGGAGGCACCAGCCCCCCTCCAGCAATAATTGATGCTCCTTTCTCTTCCCTCTTTCCTCTTTCTCCTTCTCTTTCTTTCTCTCTCACTTTGTTTTTCTGTCTGTCTCGTTGTCTCCGGCTCTCTCTCTCTCTCTCTCTCTCTCTATCTCTATCTCTATCTCTATCTCTATCTCTATCTCTATCTCTATCTCTATCTCTATCTCTATCTCTATCTCTATCTCTATCTCTATCTCTATCTCTATCTCTATCTCTCTCTCTCTCTCTCTCTCTCTCTCTCTCTCTCTCTCTCTCTCTCTCTCTCTCTCTCTCCTCGATGCACCTCCTTTGATCTGGCTAAAAGCGAAACAACTCCCAGCCGCCGAACTGCGGTAAGACCTCTTGAATATCTTTGCGTGGCTGTCAGTACTATCCTTAATGAATCCAGACGGGGTCTTACAAGAACGATGGGAAGTAGTGCTGACGAAGGTCGCTCTCCCCCACTCGCTCTCCTCCACTCTCTCTCCACCCCCCTCCCTCTCTCTCTCTCTCTCTCCTCTCCCTCTCCCTCTCCCTCTCCCTCTCCCTCTCCCTCTCCCTCTCCCTCTCCCTCTCCCTCTCCCTCTCCCTCTCCCTCTCCTCTCCCTCTCCCTCTCCCTCTCTCTCTCTCTCTCTCTCTCTCTCTCTCTCTCTTCTCTCTCTCTCTCTCTCTCTCTCTCTCTCTCTCTCTCTCTCCTCTCTCTCTCTCTCTCTCTCTCTCTCTCTCTCTCTCTCCTCTCCCTCTCTCCTCTCCTCTCTCTCTCTCTCTCTCTCTCTCTCTCTCTCTCTCTCTCCCTCCCTCCCTCTCTCTCTCTCTCTCTCTCTCTCTCTGCGTGCACCTTTCGCAATGTCTTGTCCCATAGAAAACCCACCATTCCCGAACTCACACACGACTAAATCAAAATCGGATGTAAATGCCACTTCTCTCCAGTGAATGGAACGGCACTGTTACCAGGTACGTAAAGAAGCTTACCAAAAAACGACAACTGAACACGACGTAACAATGACTCACCCTCACGGCAAGTCATAAAATAAAATGGGGGAAATAAACAAACAAATCAAGTACCCTATTGACAGCTAATGGTCTTTACTCTTCTCTCTCTCTCTCTCTCTCTCTCTCTCTCTCTCTCTCTCTCTCTCTCTCTCTCTCTCTCTCTCTCTCTCTCTCTCTCTCTCTCTCTTCTTTCTTCTCTCATCTCTCTTCCCTTTTCTTTTTCCCTCTCCTCTAACTCCACCTCTCCTTCCTCCCTCTCCCTCCAACTCTTATTCTTCCTCTTCTCCCTCTCCCTCCATCCCTCCTCACCGCAATGCCATCATATTTCCAGACGACCAACAAGTTTTCCTCTCCTTCTCTCCCCTCGCTCTCTCCCCACCTTCCCGGGGAGCGAGAAGTACGGCGACCCTCCCGGTAACATCCTATGGTCCGCTAGTGGTTTCTATGGCAACGTGCAACGCTCTCTCCCATCTCCCTCTCCCTCCCTCCCTCTCTCTCATCCTTCTTTCTTCCTCCCTTCCTCCCCTATCCTCCTCTTTCTATCTCTTGCTCTCTCTTCCTCTCCTCTCTATTCTTCTCTCTCCCTCTCCTCCCCACGAAAACGTCTGCCTCCAGCAAGGCCAAGACTCGGGTTTGCTCAGGACAATTAAACTGTCTCTCTCCCTCCTCTTTTGGTCAATAAGATCAGCCCGGCCATCTGAGCGACGCTACAGAATTCATCCTTTCTGGAATAGTCAGCGACTTGCGAGGTGGGGCTGACTCACAACAAGTGGCAGTTATCTAATATAAATACCGGGGACTTTATACAAAACAAGTGACGATGACTTTCTAAAGACTTTCAACAAGTGATATCCACCCGAAAGTAACAGTAACTTGAGACAAGTGACGGAAGCTCTATAAACAAGTGACTCAGACTCAAAACAAAGAGACGGTGATTTAAAAAAAACAAAAACAAACAGTGACTCGAAAACAAGGGAAAGTGACAAAAAAAAAAGAAAGAGAAAAAAAAAAGCGGGGACTCGAAAACAAGGGAAGGTGACAAAAGAAAAGAAAAGAAAAGATAGAGAGAAAAAAAAAAGCGAAGACTCGAAAACCAACACTTAAATGAACGTGTGACAGCGGAAGTGCACGAGACTGACTCATCTCGATAAAAGGACTGCTAGAAGGTTGGAGGCCGCCCCCCCCCCCTCTCGGTTTTCGTCGTCAACTTCATTCTCAAAACTTATTTTCGCTTGTCTGGAGATGAGAGAGGATGTCTTGGCGCCGTTCAATGGATAACAAGCTTTTCTTGTGGAATGGAGGAGAGGAAACAGATAGATAGATAGATAAACAGATAGAGAGGAGGGAGAGAGGAGATATGAAAGAGGGAGAAAGGGGATATTATAGAGGGTGGGAAAGGGAGGGAAGAGATTTAAAGAGAAAGAGAAAGTGAAAGTGAAAGAGAGAGAGAGAGAGAGAGAGAGAGAGAGAGAGAGAGAGAGAGAGAGATAGAGATAGAGATAGAGATAGAGATAGAGATAGAGATAGAGAGAGAGAGAGAGAGAGAGAGAGAGAGAGAGAGAGAGAGAGAGAGAGAGAGAGAGAGCGAGAGAGCGAGAGAGAGAGAGCGATGGGGGCGGGAGCGTAATAGGAAACGTGTCGCAATTGCTGTCTTCTCACACGTTTCCTCTGCGTACTTCTCACACGTTTCCTCTGCGTACATGTTTCCCACATACACAGACTCCCCCCCCCCCCTACAAACACTTTCTACGTCCACCCTCTTTCTCCTATTCTTCTCTCCTCTCTCTCTCTTTCTCTCACATACACACTCAGAGAAAGAAAAAGAGAAAGAGAGAGAGAGATGGAGATGGAGAGAAAAAAATAAAGAGGGAGAAAGAGAGAAAGCGAGGGCGAGCAATACCCCCATGTTCCATCATAAAATCCGTGAAAATTAAAGTGCGAGAGGCGGGGAAACAGATCCTGAGTTCCGTCGTGCTCCCCCCCCCCCCCGCAACCACCCACCCCCACACCCTTTACCCGTATTCGGCCGATTTGAGCCTCTAGCAGCGAATAAAAAAAAGGAAAAAAAGAAGAAAAAAGAAAAAAACACGCTCCCTGCCAACCGTCGCCGCAATTAAAAGCGCAAAGGGCCAATGGCCGCATGTGTGAGTGCCCTTTTATGCTCCCGACGATGCACAAGCCCAGTCATAGACAGACAGACACAGACACACACGCACGCACACACCAAGTTCCCCGTCGCGTAGGTGTGCGTCGAGGGGAAAGCCCGGTGGTCGATAACGTCCCAATAGCTCTCAATTCCCCGGTAATCAACTGGTGCCGCCGGTCGTCATACTCACCACTCGGACCTGCCACGGAGCGGAGTCGTCCTCATGACCACCTGGGATTCAAAGAGGTCCAGTCGTAATCCTCACTCCGGCTCCTCATGATCACGGCTCGCTCACGGCTGTCAATTAGGGTCGCGACACTCGGCTCCGTACTACATCACACACTCACTATCTGCACATTGCCCACGATCAAAAACAAAGGCTGGCTCCTCGCACTTCCAACACGCGAGGCTTACTCGTGGGGAAACGGAGTCAATTATCAAAGCACTTTCATCTTGGCATCTAACACAAGCCAATTGGATCGACACTCACTAGTGTTTACATGCGAAACGCACTCAATTATGGAACGCGGCAGCGAGGTTGCGTTCGGCACACTGGAAAGGGGATGGCAAGGAGGCCCAGGCGTGTTGACCTGGCCGACGATCCCTCCAGTCAATAAGTCACTCCCTACTCCACATACTTTGACTTTTGACTTGAGAGGTCGTGGGCTGTTTCCGGGTTAAGCCACTTCACACTCACACAATTCCAGCCAGCGTGTTCCCGGCGACACCCTGCACGCTAACGCAGGCCGACGTCGCTCACAGGTCTGCCCTGCGTCCGCCTGGAAGGTCCCAAACGCAGGCCAGCTACACGTGACACAGGTGGAGCCCGAGAGCCGCCGGCATGATGACACCACCTTCCTCTCGGCGTCTGCCTGCACCACTGTGTGTGCCGCTCCCCTCGCCGTGTACGACCAGCGTGCTCGTGTGTGTGAGTGTGTACGTGCGAGGAGAGGTTTGAGGGGAGACTGAGAAGTGAGGCGCAAGGGCGAGGGGCCGGGCCGCGACGACCGCCAGTCCGTTCTGGCGAGGAGCGAAGGCGGACCGCGCGCCTCACCCTCACCACGGCACCAGCGCTCACCATAACATCACACCATCAAATCATCATCACAATCAGCACTATGATGCCTCGCCCGGGACCTCCCCATGCCCTGCTTCCGGCGCCCGGCTGCTCCTCTCGCAGAGAGCGAGAGCGAGACCGAGAGAGAGAGAGAGAGAGAGAGAGAGAGAGAGAGAGAGAGAGAGAGAGAGAGAGAGAGAGAGAGAGAGAGAGAGAATGTGTGTGTGAAGTGTACAAACAGGATAGTACATAGGTACTCAGCAAAGCCAACGGCGTTAGCAACAGTGAATGAGTCAGGTAGGAGTGGCACGAATGACTAATAAAACGGCGAGGAAGGGTGGGCGAAGCACTAACACGATAAAGATAGAGAACAGAGAGAATAGCAAACAAACACCGAAAAGACAACCATTACTACAAGAAAAAATAAAGAAATATAAAAGGAGAACGAGACTCCAGGGAGGGAGGGAGGGAAGAAGGGGAAGAATGGATATAGGGAGAGAGGGAGGGAGGGAGAGAGCAAAACAGACGAAAGAAACAGGCAAGAGGAAGAGACCAAGAGAAAGAGACAAGAGAAAGAGACAAACTCCCCCCCCCTCCCGCCGCGACATCCTTCCCCCCCCCCAAGCAATCGCCGGTGTAGAGGCTACTCGGCGCCTCCTGCAGCCCAGTAGGACTCGCAGGAACCCCCCCTCCCCCCCTCCCCCCCTACACACAAACAACGGTAGCCACAGCGGACCGGATATCGCAGGTTTGCCGTCCTAACAACAAACCTATCCGGATGCCGACAAAATCTAATCTACGCGAGACAAGTGTACAAGCTGTTCGAAAGGCCCGGGGGTATTGGCTCCCCCCCCTTTGCCCCCTCTCCCTCCTCTTCGCCATCTCTCCCCTCTTCGTCAATTTTCTCTTGTGCTTTCTCTTTTTTTTCTTTTTTTTATCTTGTTCAGTCATTTTCTTCTCATTATTTATATTCGTTTATTCATTTTTTTCTTCGGTCACCGTATTTCCTTTCTTCCCTAATAATTTCCCTCCTAGAAGCATATAAATAACATTCTCTCTCCCTCCCTCCTCTCTCCCTTCCCTTTACTCCCTCTTCCTCTTTTTTTTTCTCTCTCTCTCTCTCTCACTCTTTCCCCCCTTTTCCAATCCTCTCCTTCCTACCATTCTACATCTCTCCTCCCTTTCCTCCTCTTCCCCTCACTATCGCCGGCTGCGTCCGTTCCCCTCTCTCTCTCCCCTCGTAGGCATATCCCTCCCCTTCGTTGTTTTCCAATAAACATCGCCGGCGTTTGTGTATGTATGTGTGTATGTTTTCTCCCTACTGCTCGCACTAGTCTCGGCGTTTCGGGTTACTCTAAGTGCTTCTGCTATTTTCTTCCTCTTTCTCTTTCTCTCTGTCTCTCTCTCTCTCTCTCTCTGTCTCTCTCTGTCTCTCTGTCTCTCTCTCTCTCTCTCGCTCCTTTCTCCCTTCCTTCCTTCCCCCATACAGTAAACAAGTAAACAAACACGCATATAATTACACAAAAATACACACACACATTCCCACATATTCCCTTCTGCACCTGTAACTGTACCCCGTAAGGCTCGCAGAGGCACGGGCTCTTGCTGTGTAACTTGCCTTCTTGTAATGATGCACCCAAAGACTGCGAATACGCTACAAAAGCTGCATTGTATGGCTTCGACGTCGAGTACCCCCACCCCCCTCTCTCCTACTCCTCCTCCTCCTCCTCCTTCTGATCCCCTTCTCCTCCTCTCCTCCTCCTCCTCCTCCTGCTCCCCCTCCTTTCCTCCTCTCCTCCTCATCCTCCTCCTCCTCCTTCTCCACAATGGGATCTCCGTCGCAGACAAGTGTACAATAACCTCCTTTTAAGGCAAAGTTTCGCACAAAAGACCGTAAGGAGGCAATTAATCTTAATTATGTACTAAGGCACAAGCATGTGGATTTATAAAGATGTTGTGTGGAGCAAGCTCTGTCTCGCTATCTTCCTCACTATTACTGTCTGTCTGTCCGAATTTGTATGCGCGTGCTTCTGTATGCAAGAGTTTTTTTAGTGTTGGTACGTCTGTGTGCATGTGTGTGCTACTGTATGAGTTTGTATGTAAGTATGTATGGATGTATGCATGCATGTATGTATGCATATGTGTATGTATGTATAAGTTTAAGTACATAATCGCGTGAGTGTGGTAACTGTCTATCTCCCCCCCCCCCCCCCGATCCCTCACCTGCAGATGGCTAACCAACCGATCTCTGCAATATCTTCCCGCTCCTTGTCGGCATGCACGCCGTTGCAAGATGACCTACGAAGTGTCCTCGTCGAAATAAACCGACCTGTTGCAAGCACGATTCTCGAAGCCTTTTTCTTTCTTTTCTTTTTATTTATGCCAATGCTTCTTATATCAATATTTTCCTTATTAAAGATTGAAGACTGCATATACAATGACTCCGGTAGCAACACTAACAAAGCAATCCAAATACAGTCAACAACACAGGAAGACTTTGGTCCATAATCTAGAATAACAATACAAAAAATAAAATCTTCTTCCTCCCCAAAATAAATACACACATAATAACAACGCAAAATTATTTTCCGAAACCACAATTAACACGTGTTTCTAAGGCCATTTTCCCTGATAAATGTGGAGCGCAGTGAGCCTTCTCCACCAGACGTCTGGAGTAATGGCGCTAAGCAAAAATATTTGACAAGGTCGATCGTTACAATTTCCCTTCTGAAAAGATCAAGAGAGGGGACCGAAGGAAAGGGGAAGGAGAGGGGAAGAAGGAGGGAAAGAAAAGAAGAGGGAGGGAAGGTGGCGAGGGAAAAGAAAAAAGAAGGGGAAGTAAAGAAGAACGGGGAAGGAGGGAGGGAATGAGAGGAAAAGAGGAGATAGGAGGATAAAAAAAAAAAAGACGGAGGGAGGAAAAGAGAAAGAAGAGAGACACTGAAGGGAGAGAGAGAAAATAAAAACAAAGAGGAAATATAAAAAAAAAAAAACAGCGAGCGGCACACAAGAGACAAGGGAAGAAAAGAGGGAAAGAGAAAGACAGCCAAGCAAAATAGATAAAAAAAAAAAAAATCTAAAACAAACCTCAAATTATGCAACAGCTAATAAAAGTTGCACAAGCCTTCCTTGCAGACATTCCTAAGCGAACCCCCATCGGTTAGGCCTTTGGCTCGATGATCACTTTTCGTTCGGATTCTGAGAGCTCCACTTCCTCGCCAATTCCTTGATTTTCTCTCTCAAGTTTAGGAGGGAAGGAAGAAGGGGGGGAGGGAAGAGAGAAAGAGAGGAGACGAGGAGGGATAGAGAGAGAGAGAGAGAGAGAGAGAGAGAGAGAGAGCGAGAGAGAGAGAGAGCGAGAGAGAGAAGAGCGAGAGAGAGAAGAGAGAGAGAGAGAGAGAGAGAGAGAGAGAGAGAGAGAGAGAGAGAGAGAGAGAGAGAGAGAGAGAGAGAGAGAGAGAGAAAGAGAGAGAGAAAGAGAATGAAGTTAATGGTAAAAACAGAATAGACCGAGAAAACAGTAAAGCGAAAAAGAAAAGAAATAGCGGAAGATAGCTAGATAGCTATAGAGAGAGAGAGATAAAACCAATAAAGAAAGACAAACAGGCAGAAATAAGGAAGAAGAAACGAAGAGGCAAGCGCAGACAGGTCCCCCGGCCCGCCCGCTAATCCCAAATTAATAATAGCCTCACGGAAGGATCTCCATACTATACGGACCTGTAATCTGGGCGAGAATTTCCACACGAATAAACCGGCCGAGATTAATTCGAGGCTCATATTCGCAGGGGCGTCTCCTCCCCGCCCTTTCCCGTCCTTCTCATTCCCCTCTTTCCCTTCCACCTCCCTTTCTTCGCTTTTTCCTTCCTCTTCCCTTTTATCTTGTCCTTCCCCGTCTTTCCCCTTATCCTCTTATTCCTTCCTCTTCCCTTTCTCCTTAACCTTCCTTTCAATTCTCTTTTCTTTTCCCCTTCCCTTTCACCTTGTCCTCTCCTTCCCTTCTTCCTCCTCTCACCCTCTATTCCCCTCTCCTCTTCCCCTCTTTCTTCCACGTTCCCCTGTCCCTCCCCCTCTTTCTCTCATTCCGAACTTCCTTAAAACAAGCTATCGACACGGGTTTCTACACCTACAGTCCCCTCACCTTCTCTCTTAATTTGCATAACAATCCTAAACAACCGAGGCTTCTCTATTTTACCCTGTACCCCCCCCCCCCCTAGCCGTAATCTACCCTGCTTTCCCCTGTTGAATCTACCCTGCTTTCCTCTGCCACTAGGATCTTACTAGGAAAGTAAGTCAAGTCAAGCCAAGCCAAGACAAAGGCAAAGGTAGTTTCCTCGACCCTTTTCTTCCCTTCCCCCTACCTCAATTCCCACCCTCTTTCCCTTCCCTTCCCTTCCCTTCCCTTCCCTTCCCTTCCCTTCCCTTCCCTTCCCCATCTCCCCCTTTTTCCCCCAATGATTTTGACGAGAAGATCCGAGGCACTGCGCTGAACAAGCCAAGGGGTTTTCCACCTGTCTGGGGACCTTGTGAAGGGCGGGGGAAGGGCGCAAAGGTGCAGGAAGTGGAGGTAGAGGAGGTGGAGAGGGAAGGTGGTGGAGGTAGAGGAGGTGGAGGTAGAGGGGGTAGAGGGGGAAGGCGGGGGAGGGGGAGGGTGGTGGAGGGCGAAGGCGGTGGAGAGGGAAGGAGAAGGGTGGAGGGGGAAGGTGGTGGAGGTAGAGGAGGTGGAGGGGGAAGGTGGTTGAGGGGGACGGGGGGGGGGGGAGGAGGAGGGGAAACGCTGGGATGGGAAGGCAGGTAATTTACTTTGAAAATTGACCCCACGAGTAGTCCATTTATCTTTCTCTCTCTCACTCCCTTTTTCTACTCTCCCGGACACTATTAGACAAAAGATTCAGGAACAGGGGGAGAGAAGAGAGGCGAAGGGGAGGGGAGGGGGAGTGAAACACGGAAGAGATAGAAGCAGGAAGTAGGGGGGGTAGAGGAATGAGTGATCTAAAAAGAGTCGAGTGAAAGTGAGAAGGGGGAAGAGGGATGGAGGATGGATGGAAGGAAGGAGAAAGTAAGGAGAGAGAAAGAGAGAGACAAAGAGAGAAAGAGAGAAAGAGAGAAAAAGAGTGCGAGAGAGAGAGAGAGAGAGAGAGAGAGAGAGAGAGAGAGAGAGAGAGAGAGAGAGAGAGAGAGAGAGAGAGAGAGAGAGAGAGAGAATGAACCAGAAGAGACCGAGCGAGCGAAAGGCAGAAATAGATAAATACACAGACCAACATTTAAACCAAACAGACATAAACTAACCCTCATAATGCCCTACCTGTCCACCCACCACTTCAAAGTCCCGAGGAAAATACGGCACGGGAGGAAGGGAGACTAAAGAAGAAAAGATGAATAAAGAAGAATAAAGAATAGCAGAATGAAGTAGAATAATCAACTCCCAACGAGAAGGGACGCGAAAGAAAAAGAGAAAACGAGACACATAGAGAGCTAAAAGAAAACGAAAGAGAGAGAGAGAGAGAGAGAGAGAGAGAGAGAGAGAGAGAGAGAGAGAGAGAGAGAGAGAGAGAGAGAGAGAGAGAGAGAGAGAGAGAGAGAGAAAAGAAAGAAAGGAGAGGGCGACCCGAAGACGAGTAGGAATGGGAAAGGGTCGTTAGTGCAAGACACAATATAGCGATCGCGACGTAAAGTGTGCAGTCCTGAGCTTAAAGGAGACCTGCCGCTACGCCCAGTGTCAGGGAAGCATTCATTATTATGTTATATGGACAGCCCTTCTGCATAGTCAGCCCCTCTCTCTCTCTCTCTCTCTCTCTCTCTCTCTCTCTCTCTCTCTCTCTCTCTCTCTCTCTCTCTCTCTCTCTCTCTCTTCCATTCTCTTCCTCTATATATCTCTCTCTCTTCCCTGATCTTTCTCGCTCTCTCTCTCTTCCCTGCTCTTCATCTCTCTCTCTCTCTCTCTCTCTCTCTCTCTCTCTTCCCTGATCTTTCTTTCTTTATTCTCCTCTTTCTTCTTTTACTTCCTTCAAGTCCCTGTGTATTTCATTAACTCTCACTAGATTAAAGAATACACAATGTTGCCATTCGGTTGTCGAGCCCGCCCCTCGAAGGAGATAATACGGAGAATTACCATAATCACCACCACCACCACCACATCATCACCTTCACCATCACCACCACCCCATCATCACGTTCACCACCATCATCACCATCACCACCATTATTATTATTATCCTCCTCCTCCTCCTCCTCCTCCTCCTCTTTATCTCTCTTCATCAGCGTGCCTCGTCACTTCCGAGACCGAGGTTGAAAGGCATGTTATCACAGACAGAGCAACCTTATACACGAAATAATGAGAGGGGCTTTATGGCTAACAAGAAATATAAAAAGAAAAAAAGAAAAAAAAGAAAGGAAACAAAGAGAAAAGGAGAGTTGAATCGCCGTTCATCTCGTTCAGCGAAGATGCTTGAATCAACCTCAATGCTTAGCGTATAACGGATGTTCTTGTAGATATTCTTGCATTCTCTTTTTCAGCGACAGAATCACGACCCCCTTTATATAACCATCGCGATATCAATGGCTGCAACTATTAGCCCCGTTCCTTCCGCTTTGAATTCATTTCCATAGCAGAACCCCAATACTACAATACTAATCATATCTACATCTTTCAAATTACAACGAAGTACTACCATACCCATACTCTCTAAAACCATTAAAAGTACAACCACTAAATCCCGCTTCTTATACCCAACCACACTACCACACACCTACCTCATTTTTTTTTTTTTCCCTCAAGACAAACCCCAACTCAAATCTCAAACCCCTTCCCCCTTCCCCTCCCCCTCCCTCTCCTTCCCTCCCCCTAATCCCCCCCAATCCTCTCGCCATTCCTCTTCGACGGCCGCACCGCTTCGACCCCCCCCCGCCCTCACCTCCCCTCCCCCCTCACCTCCCCCATCACCCATCACAAACTAACGAGCTTTGTTGCGGAATTAAGCCACCCCGGGGGGGCTTCTCCATCAATTCGCCGGCAAAGCGCCCTCGCTGCTCCCTCCGCCCAAAGAAAGGCTTCCACTCCTCTCCAACGCCCCTCCCTCCCTCCCCACCCCACTCCCCCCCTTCTCCCCTCTCTCTACTCTTCAATTCCCCCATACCCCTCTTCCCTAGCTCCGCTCTGACTTCCGACTCGCCCCTCTCTCTTCTTCTCCCTCCCCTCTCTCTCCTCCTACTCCCCCTCTCCCCTCTCCTCCCACTCTCCTACCTCCTCCTCTATCCCCCTCTCCCCTCTCCTCCTACTCCCCCTCTCCCCTCCTCTCCTCCCACTCTCCTACCCCCTACATCCATACAACCCGCGCGGTCTTCTACATAAGAGGTAAGAGAAATAGGAAAATGGGTGAAGAGAATGGGTGAGGACAATGCGTTAAGAGAATGGGTGAGGAAAGGGAAAAGGGGCAGCGATTGAGCGGAGGGGGGGGGGGGGAGCAGAAAGAGAGAGGAGGAGGAATAAAGGAAAGAAACGAAGAAGAGGGGTGTGGGAGGCAGAGAAGAAGAGGAAGAATATAAAATCCGTAAAAAAAAGGAGAGAGAAATGGTTAGAAGGTTAGCAGTAGGGAGAAAATCGGTAAGAAAAAAAAAAAAAAATGAAAAAAAGAAAGAAAATGAGGAAAGCGTGAGGAGAATTTAGGAGAGTCGAAATTAGCAGGAAAGTGTGGGGGATGATGAAGAAGAAGAAGAAGAAGAAGAAGAAGAAGATGAAGAAGAAGAGAGCGAAGAAGAAGAGAACGAGGAAGAAGAAGAGAACGAGGAAGAAGAAGAGAACGAGGAAGAAGAGAGGGTGAAGGTAGAATGAAGGTGGGCGGGTGGGCGGGCGGGTGGGCGTCCGAACCACCCATCATTCCGCGGGCGTTGTAAAGTTGAGATTCCCGAGTCAGCTCATCATAAACGCCCAAATGAACTACTCCGGCTAATGAAAACGAGAAGCGGCTTTGATGAAACGCGCGCTCTTAATGGCTCGCGACGGCGGTGTTTGCGGCCAAATAAAAAAAAAAGAGAGAGAAAGAGAGAAATTGGAACACAGAAAAAAAAGAAAAGAAAATAGAAACGTGGGGGGGGGGGGGAGAAGGTGGTGGTGGTGGTGGTGGTGGTGGTGGTGGTGTTGGTGGAGGAGGAGGAGGAGGAGGAGAGGGAGGACGGGGAGGAAAGAGGACGAGGAGAGGAAAAGAAACATAAGGTAATAGGAAAACACAAAATCCTTCTTTTTTTTCTCATTCCTCGAACAAACAAACAAGCAAATAACTCCATCAATTTTCTCCATTTCCTCATCATTTTCCGCCTCCCGTATCTTTTACCGCTGGTCGCCCGGACCTTCATTATCCTATGACATCACTTCCAGGCTCGAGATCCTACCTCTCCCTCCCTCCTTCCCTCCCTCCCTCCCTCCCTCCCTCCCTCCCTCCCTCCCTCCCTCTCACTCCCTCCCTCCCTCCCTCCTTCCCTCTCCCTCACTCCGACCCTCTCTCTGTCCCTCCTTCCGTCTCTCGCTCCCTCCCTCCCCTTTCTCCCCCTTTCTCCAACCCTCCGTCCCTCCCTCCCTCCATCCCTTACCCTCTGCCTCCCACCCTCGCTTCCTCTCCCTTCCTATCTCCCTCTGTCTCTTCACCTTTCGAGGATCCCCCCTCCCTTAAGACACTTTCTTTCCCTCCCTCCCTCTTTCAGTCAATATCCTCCCTCATTCTCTTCCTGTTCCCCTCGAGGCAACCCCGTCCTTCCCTCCGTCCCTCCCTACCTTCTTCCATCTCATCCCTCCTCTCCCGTCTTTCCAAACTCCCTCTCTCCCTTCTCCGTTCTCGCCCTTTCTCCATCCCTCCTCTCCTTCCTCCCAACCCGTCTTTTACACACAGCCTCTGCGTGACCCCCTTTTTCTCTCCCTTCTCTCTCTCTCCTTTCCTCCCCTACCCCCGCTCCTCTCTCCTCTTTCTTCTTCTCTTCTTCTCTCCTCCTCTCCTCCCCTCCCCTCGCTCCTCTCTCCTCTCCCCTGCCCCCTCCTCGCCCATATATACACGGCACAATGGAATACATCAGGCACACAATGCCTGGTATAATTTTCCGCCAAAAAATTAGTTCATACAAGGGACGGGGGCGATAAGGAATGAAAGAAATGATGAAAAAATAAGAGAAAGAAGGAAAAAACGAAAAAACGAAAAAGAACATAGACTCAGGATGCCATTTTCTTGTCACCGATGTGCCTCTGGTTCGTTCCCTCGCCTTCGCCCCCTTTCTATCCCTCCTTCCCTCTCGTCCCTTTTTCCTCTTTCTCTCTTTCGCTTTACCCTTTTCTTCCTCATCTTCCTCGCCCCTCTCTCCCTACGTTTCCCTCTACCGTCCCCTCTTACCACTTCTCTCCCTATCTCCCTTTCTTTCCCTCCCTCTCCCAAGCCTTTCTTCCTCTCTCTCAATCTTCCTCTTCCATCTCCCTGTTTCTACTGTCTCTCTTCCTCCCTCATCTCCCTTTTTTTCTCTCTATCTTTCCTTCCCTCCCTCTCTCCCTCCCTCCCTTCCCTCCCTCCTCCTCCCCCCGTCTCTCTCTCCCTTCCCTTCCCTCACTCCCTCTCTCTCTCTCTAGTGATTTTCAATTTCCTACAGGAACTTCTCAAACTCCCCTTACCTTGTCCACATCAGTTCACAGCGCCCCCCCACCTCTCCCCTTCCCCCCCTCTCCCTCTGGTCCCCTCCCGCTCCGCTGCTTCCTCTGCTTAGCGCTCTTCACTCTGACTTATTTTTCTCCTTTCACAAAATGGGCGTTTGTCTCCTTTTTTTTCTTCTTTTTTTTGAGTGTGTAATTTCTTTCACTTCCTAGGAGGGAAAGGGGGAGATGGGGAAGAAGGAAGGGGAGGAAGGAGGGAGAATTAGGAAGGAGAATTAGGGAAGGAAGAAGGAATAAAGAGAGTGAGAAGAGAGAAAAAGGTATGTTATGGGCGTCACCTATCCCTAAATGGAGATGATGAACCCCCATAAACACAAGAACAACAAGGAACTTGTATGGAAGAAACGAAAGAAATATCAAAAAAAAAAAAAAAAAAAAAAAAAAAAAAAAAAAGAGAGAAAAATTAATGCAAACCAAAAATAAAACCTGCCGACTCCCCCCCCCCCCCCTTTCCCCTCCACCTTTCACCTCCTTCCTACTCGCAACCGCTTTCTGTTTCTCCGTCTCTCGCCTTCCCATCGACCTATTCCTCCGCAGTCTTTCTATCTCCCTCTGCTTCTCTCTCTCTCTCTCTCTCTCTCTCTCTCTCTCTCTCTCTCTCTCTCTCTCTCTCTCTCTCTCTCTCTCTCTCTCTCTCTTTGTTTATTCATCTCTATCTGCCATCTCTCTGTGTTTCTATCTATCTATCTATCCGTTTCTCTCTCTGTCTCTCCCTCCTCCATCTCTCTCCAGCTGAAGCAAATGAAGGCGATGTACAATTATGAATAATCGTTGATACAGCGTCGTAATTTCCATGATGGTTCGCGCCGCCGCTAATTGAATTGGCCTCGACACGTTTTTTTTTTTTTTTTTTTTTTTTTTTTTTTTTTCCCGGTGCGACGCGTGCAAGCAAAATTTGATAAGGCCTCCGCGACTGCGTTAATGTTTATATCATTCCGCTTCCCAAAAACACGTAGGAAAAAAAAGAAAAAAAAAGAAAAAAAAGGAAATCGAAAAATAAATAAATAAATAAAAAAAAAGAAAAAAGGCAAAAATATACATCAGTTACCGCGCCCCCTCTCCCCCCTCTCCCCCCTCCCTATCTCCATCTATCCTCGTGCGAAAGGAGAAAAGAGAAATATGAACATGTATCAATTTGCCCTCCGCGCTTGCAGCCGTCGAATAGAAGAAAGGGGAAGGGAGAAGGAAGGGAGAGGGAAGGTAGGGAAGAGGAATGGAGAGGAGGGGAGGGAAGAGGAATGGAGGGGAGGGGAGGGGAGGGGAGGGGAAGGTAAGGGGGGGGGTGCGACGTACGTGGCTCCGCTCTCGACGTCGGTTCCGCGAGTCGATATCTCCTCCGATCGCAAGCGGCGCCCTTTGGAAACGACAATTACTTGGGGAGGCATTCCCGACGGAGGCAGAACCGGCGCGAGTGAGCGGGAGTAGTAAAAATCAAAGAAAAAAGAAAGAAAAGACAAAAAAAAGGGAAAACAAAGGAACAGAAAAGACAAAAAAAAAAGGGGGGGAAACAAATGAAAAGAAAAGATACAAAGAAAATAAAAAAACGGAAAAAAGGGAAAAAATCTACAAAATGGGAGGAAGGGGGGGTGAGGAAACAGGAAATGATAGGCTATGGAAGATAATTGGGAAGAAGCGTAGCGGGCAGGGAGCAAAGGAGTAAATGAAAGGTGGTAGAGAGAGAGAGAGAGAGAGAGAGAGAGAGAGAGAGAGAGAGAGAGAGAGAGAGAGAGAGAGAGAGAGAGAGAGAGAGAGAGAGAGAGAGGAAAACCAAAGTCTGGGAAGAGCAATGTCTGAAGGGGAGACAACAGAGAGAATCGCGAGGAAAGTCCAATAAAGGATACGGAGAGACTGATAAAGGCATGGAACGGCGGCAGACGGTGACAAAAGTCTACGGAAGCGACCCTCCAAATTTCATTACCTGGAACCTTAACTTCGCGTGGCAACCCAATAATTTTCAATCGCCGCAACGTGTACAGAGCAAGAGATCCGTAAAAATACTCCTCTTTATTATTGCACAGCACATGACAGCAACAAAACGCAATTCCTCAGAAATGCACGAAGCACGTAACTCGAATCAACCATCCATGCAAAGGCGAAAACTACACCAAATCATGCTTCACATTCTGAACCGAAATAGTGTAAACAAGAAATGAAATTCACGGCAGCGCACTCCGCAACTATTAACGATGCGCGTCGACACATCAATCTGATGACGCAACTTTGCAAATTGCTTAAAGTTAACTGTATGGCATTTCGACGGCTGGTAATACATAGCATTATTCGGCTAAGTGCATTATACACTCACACCGAGGAATGCACTTTCCATTAACATCAAAGTTCTCTTGAATAAGTCAGTTTCATTGCCATTTCGGGGAGAATTTATTTTTGAAAAGAAAAAGAGGAAAAGAAAAAGAAAAACGAAATCGGGGGGAAAACAGGAGAGAATATGGAGATTCGTATCAAATTTACGTGACGTAGGTGAATAAAACAATAAGCTAAAAAAAAAAAACAATAATAATACAGAAAAATAAATAAAAATACATTTTCGGCGATAACTCCACGCAGGAAATTTGAGCCAAAATTCCCCTCTCCGCACTTCCCTTTCGGCAGGCCAAGCAATAAACGACCTTAATGACACTGTGATGTTCCTGATTATACGTGTCAATTAGACAGCAACACTGGCGATTGAACACCTTAAAATGTACTACTTTTCCAGGAAAAAGATCCCTGGTTCAACTCTTCCCTTCCATCCTCCATTCGTCCATTTTCTTTCTTTCTTTGTTTTTTGTTTTTTTCTTCTCCCTTAACCTCCTCCTCCTGGCGCTTTCACGTTCTCCTGCTCCTCCTCTGCGTCTCCAAGCTTTCCCTCCTCCTTTTCTCAAATTCCCACTTCGTTCTCCGTCCATCGCCCTCTCTCCCTTTGTGTCCCAGCTCCCCTATTTGCCTTGTTCAGTCTTCCCTCGCTTTCTTCGTCCCGCCTTTCCCCTCTCGCTCCAATTTGCTCCTTTCCCTTCCCGGCCACCCTTTCTTGTTCCCTAGAGGGGAGGGAGGAGCAGGAAGGAGGAGGAGGAAGACGAGGAGGAAGGAGGAGGAGGAGGAGGAGGAGGAGAGGAGGAGGAGGAGAAGGAGGAGGAAGGATGAGAGAAGGGAGGAGGAGGAGGAGGAGGAGAGGAGGAGAGAAGGGAGGAGGAGGAGGAGGAGGAGGAGGAGGAGGAGGAGGAGGAGGAGAAGGAGGAGGAAGGAGGAGAGAAGGGAGGAGGAGGAGGAGGAGGAGGAGGAGGATGGCTGTAGTAGTGATGGGAAGATGAACAAAAGGATAAAGAAGAGGAAGAGGCAGAAGACTAAGGGGATTGAGTGGAAGAGGAAGAGGAAGAGAAAGAAGAAAACGAGCAGCCACCACCAAAGGAGGGGGAGGGGAAACAGGCAGAGGAGGCGCAGGAGGATGGGAAGAGAAGAGGCGGACGGCGCGGGCGGCGAGGTTCACATCGCCCTCCTGGGGAAATTAATTCAGCATTTTCCACGCGGGGACTTTCGCCAGATGTTGATCTTTGCCACGCGCTGTTGCATACCCAATTTGCAGGAGAGGTTTTGCCATCGTCCCAAGGCCCGCCCGCACTCCTTTCCATATATCCTGCGAAAGGTCAGTGGCTGCAGGGGTTCAGGGCCCTGTAGCATGAATGGCCACGGGTTGCCTCAAGGCGTTGGGACAGGGGGAGAGCAGGGGTTGGGAATGGTGTGGGAAGGAAGGAATGGAGGCGATGGGGAGGGATGGAGGATGAGGGGAGTGGAAGGAAGGGGAAGGAAGGGGAGGGAATGAGGAGAACGGTGAGGGGGAAGGGCAAAGGAGGGAGGGAATGGAAGAAGGGTTGAGGGTGAGTGTGGGAGGAGAGGAGGGGGGGGGAATGGAAGGGGAGGGGAGGAAAGGGGAGGAGAGGGAAGGGAAAGGAAGCGGAAGGGGAGTGGAGGGATGGGAAGAAGAAGGGAGGGGAGAGGGATGGTATTAGGATCTGGGTAGGGACGAGGTCTGGTAAGGGGGCTGTGCTACATACGCCCAGGTGAACTCTGTACGTCCATTTCGAACACCACAACATTGTAATCCTATTGTAACACATTTTTACTGCACTCTAAGCCTCCACGGTACAACCACTACCCCTCACCCCCCCCCCCACCCAGTCATCACACCTTCATGGTCATCAAATGTATAAAAAATAGAAGCCATGAATGAGAATGAATAATGAATAATGAATAGCAACCCAGAGCAAGAGATGTAGCTGGCGCATTTCGATTTACGCAATCACTATTAAACGTAATTACAAGCACCTTAATGGCGCATCTCGTTATTTCTTCTCATTCACCTTCATCACCCAAGCAGTCGCCACCCTCCCGCTCTTTCTCTCTCTCTCTCTCTCTCTCTCTCTCTTCTCTCTCTCTCTCCTCCTCTCTCTCTCTCTCTCTCTCTCTCTCTCTCTCTCTTTCTCTTTCTCTCTCTCTTTCTCTCTCTCTGGCTATTCTAACTTTCCCTTGACCTTTGTCTACCTTTCCGTGACTGATAGCAATGTCATTTTTCACTCATCGGTCATTTATCTCTTCCTCTTTCTCCGCCTCGAGTCCGACCTTCATTTACTCGCGTCCTCTCCTTCTCCCCCACTCCCTCTCTCTGCTTATTCCTTCCACAACGTCCCGGATGCGAACGTAGGGTGTGGAGGGGAGAGAAGGGAGGTAAATGAGGGTTAAAAGGGAGGGGGGAGGGGGAGGGGAGATAGAGGGATGGAGGGAGGGAGGGTTGGAGGGAGGGAGGGAGGGAGAGGGGGAGTGAGAGAGAAAGATGGGATGGAAGGACGGAAGGAAATGACAAAGAGAGACCCTAATGATGGACAAATAGAAGAACAAGAAAAAATAACATTACATAAAGAGGAAAAAAAAACAAACAAAAAAAACAAACAAAGCGATAATGCTGATATCAACCAAAGGAAAAAGGATACACAAAAAGCAGAAAAATAAAAAACGCAGAGGAGAGTTAACGGATAATTAATACGAGAACTAATAAGCAACAGAAGCGGAGAAAGAGGGAGGAAGTGAGAAGCTAGCGATGCACGGCGAGTAGGGGAAGGTGCCAAGGACAGGCCTCCACCCGTCCATGGGCTCGCTGGATGGAAGGGTGAAGGGGGGGAGGGAGGGAGGGAGGGAGGGAGGGAGGGAGAGGGAGGGAGGGGAGGGAGAGAGGGAGAGAGGGAGGGAGGGAAGGAAGGGAGAGAGGGAGGGAAATTAAGGGAGATAGGAGAAAGGAAATGAAGGGAGATAGGAGGAGGGAAATGAAGGGAGATATGAAGAAGGAAATGAAGGGAGAGAGGAACGGGAGAGAAGAAGGGAGGGAGGGAGGGAAAGAGGAAAAGAGTAGGGATGGGGGAGAGAGGAGACAGGAAGGAGGATAGGGGAAAAGGGAGAAGGGATAAATAAGGACAATTATAGATAGATAGGCAGCGAGCGAGAATGCGAGAAAGAATGAGAATGAGAAAGAGAAAGAAACAGAAACTGAGGCAATGCACAGACAACCCCCCAGAGAATGATTAACCCTCGCGCACGGCATTAAAATCACAAATCCCCCTATTTTACGTCTTCATTTCCTGTCGCTCTCTTGCCTTCATTTCATTTCCTAACCCCCCCCCCCCCGCTCTGAACTCCGCACAGCCCGAAAGACGACTGTGGCAACGCTAGATTTACCCAGGGAATAAGTTCATCCAATTTAGCAAAAGTGGCTCCCGCAGGTCGTGTCTTCGGCATTGCAAAAGGCTGTTCGAAAAAGTCTGACGTCGAGTCCGGCTTTTCCTATCATAGAAATGCATGCTATATAAGCAAAAACATGCAACATACATACATGCAAAAAATGCACACACGCACACACACACTCATACTCATTACCCATCGTTACTCATACCCATTACTAGCCATTACTCATAACATGTTCCTCACTCACTCACTACTTGTCATAACTCATACTCATACTCACTACCCCCCCCCCCCCTTTCCCCACCACGGCGGTACAGAGCGTGCGCGCGAGAGCGTCACCCACCACCTAGGATTAAGTTACACTAGAGGCTGTATGTATATGCTAATGGGATAATGCGCCGCGTCGGATATGAAAATAATTTTGTTTCATTAACCTTCTCGCTTTCCTCCTTTACTTCTCTAGTGGTATCAGGTATCGGGTCGTCGCTCCCCAACCCTCGCCTTATACTGGCATTCACTCTCCTATAACGTGCTTACCACTACTGCCATTCCGGTATTAATAAAGTAAAGTAACTGTTCCCACCTACTTTCCCTTCTAAGGCTCTAGTCCTCATCCCACTTAAAATAAATCCTCATATCAACCCTAACTTATATTTTCTACTCAAACACAAATAAATCTATTCAATGTACCTAACACAAATACCCCGAATCGACGAAAGATACGCAAAAAATACCAGTAGTAATAGTAATAATAATAATAATAATAATAATAATAATAATAATAACAATAATAATGATAATGATGATAATAATAATAATAATATTAATCATCATCATCATCAACATAATAATAATAATAATAATAATAATAATAATAATAATAATACAGTCAACTGTCAAAAAGATAGGCCTACTTACCACTATCATCTCGGAGGGCTCGAGGATGAGACACTCGTTCGCCCGCCGACCACCGCCCCCCGACCGCTTCCCGAAGCTGCAACGAAAGAAAGAACAGGGTTAGCACAGGTGTAAAATCAACAGTCCATTCATAAAGTCACTCATTCATGAAGAGAGCCGCAGGTGTAGTGGTAGTAACGATGCCAGCGCTCGTAGACAACCATAGGGGAGCACAACAAAAAGAAAATTTAACGATGACAACAGCATCTATTTTGAAAAGCAAGATATAAATAACTTTGATTTTATTAGTCCACATAATGGCCAATTAGCCATTTTCCGAGTTAATCTGTCTGTCTGTCTTGTCTGTCTCTTCCTCTCCCTCTCGGACAATGCCATTCAAAGGTGTGCCAGGGAAAGGCCGCGCCTTCGCGAGTTCCCACTCCATAAAGGTTGAATTAATTAATTAAACCCACTTAAACGCTCTAACCTAATGTTCCTCGACGGCGATAGAGTCCCATTTACACTGTTTCGAAGCGGGATTTTCGACCGTAACGTCAAGCGAGGACACCCAACTGCTGACGACGGTAAAGGCTGGGTGGCGTAACAGCCCAGCAAAACAAACAAAACAATCACAAAAGACTCTATCATTAACGCGACCGGACACGCAAACAACAACGACGAACAAAGAAAAGTATATATAAACCAAAACAATTAAAATCTTGGCCTTTTTTTCTCTCTCTCTCCAACACAGGAAGAGTCTTTGTTCAGGAATGGCTTTTGAGTTTCTCGAAGACCGAAGGAGAGGGAAAATAGGCGAGGAGGGAAAAAAAACTTGATTCTTTTTATATGACAAAACAAAGAATGATTTTTTTTCTCCGACTCATTTTATAACATGAGTAGAAATACGTTCATAAGCCTAGGCCAAAGTGTAACAGAAACAACATTAATAATAATAATAATAATAATAATAATAATAATAATAATAATAATAATGATAACGATAATGATGATAAGTAATACTGCCAACAACAAAGTCAGTCAATAAATAGAGAAAAAAATACTAAAAACCCTCATAGGAATCATCCCAAGTCGAAACACGAGAGCCAAAGACGACGCACTTCCGGCAAGGCAATATGCAAATGATCGCGACGGAGAGCGAGACAAGCATCGACATACGATTCGCAGTCTAAAACCCAATAAAAGAAGCAAGGAAGAGACATGATTCCGCTAGCGACAGTTGGCACCCAGATCTAACCTCGACGAAATCCCGTCAGATAAGCCTTGACTCGATAAATTATTCTAAACGCACTCTCATACCAACCTTGAACGCACTCGGGTATAGGCCTATGCTTTGAATGCACTCGGGTATAGGCCTATGCTCTAAACGCACTCGGAGTATAGGCATATGCTTTGAACGCACTCGGGCATAGGCCTTTGCTTTGAATAAACTCGGGTTTAGGCCTATACTTTGAACGCACTTTAGATACAAAACCTTGAACACCAAGACAATCCCATCGAACATATTCTGATATAAATTCTGAAAAAGCTTTTAACATGTATCTTTAAACGTACTTAGTTCAGTGATAAAAACAGCACTACCCAATAACACGGCCAAGTCTATCAACAATCCCTAAAAACAGGGCCTACAGCAAAAGTCCCACAAACAGTAATATAGAAGAAAAGAGAACCAGAATTCAAGAAAAGTGTTCATTGCTATTCTTATCTAAACACGATGACGACGATGACTGCGCCTAATGAGCATTTGCCGAGTGACCGACTCTCTTCCACTCTGGTTTTGGGTCAGGAAGAGCAAGAGGAAAAAAAAGTTGAAAGAGAAAGAGACAAAGGAGAAACGGGGTCAGGAAGGAGGGAAGGAGGGAGGGAGGGAGGGAGGGAGGGAGGGAGGGAGGGAGGGAGGGAGGGAGGAAAGGGGGGGGGAAGAATGGGGGAAGGTAGAAGAGGACAGCAGAGAGAGAAAGGAAGAGTGGGACGAAATTAAGGAAAAGAAAATACCAACACTAAAAAAAAAGAAAAAGAAAGAAAGAAAGAAAGAAAGAAAAAAGAGAGAAAGAAAGAAAGAACGAAGCCGCAACCACGAGCCGAGACAGGCGGGCGGCCGAGAGCTCTCCCGCGAGTCGCTCATCCCCTCGGCCACGACTCGGGAGGTGTGTGCCGAGCCCTTGGGAGGAGGCGGAAGGAGGCGGAAGAAGGAGGGGTGGGGAAGAGGGGGGTGGGGATGGGATGGGGCTTTGGGTGTGATGGGGACGTGGGGTGATTTGGGGGACACGAGATAGGGATGGAGGAGGAGGAGAAAGGAGAAGAGAGGAGGGCGAGAAGGAGAGAGATACAGATACTAAAATATACATCTCGACGGATAAACACCAGAAAGGCCTGGCCGAGACGCCCCCCCCCCCCCTGCCCCTAGGCATCGGAAGCCACGGTCGGGGCTGAGGCCATGAACGTTCAAGGAGGTCCCGGCGCACGACCCGGACGGGCCATAAAGCCGCACAAGTGTCGCAACCAGGTCGTTCCAGGGTGAGACGACCTCGCCAGCCCCATGAAGGGTCGTGAGGGGCGAGCGGGATACAACTTGACGGCCCTCCGCGAACATGGCCAACCTGTTGAACAGGAGAACGCGTCTGATGCAGTTTCCCTGAATCGCCTTTAACGTTTTTTTTCCCTGCAAAAACGTCTCGGGGACATAATTTGCATAATTGCGCGGAAAAAATGGGTCCATCCTGAGGGGGACCATGAAGAGGTAAAGAGCTATTAACATACTAATTACTATTTAAAGTGAACAAGTCTTCTAATACAAAGAAGCCCCCCGCTAAAAAAACACAAGAATTATCCTCCTTCCTTGGGAAATATCTAAACAAAGGAAAGACAAAGGAAAATTACGTATGCAAGCGCAAAAAAGCAACTGCATCCGCTGCTGGTGCGTGTGAACGCCACAAGCACGCGACCGCAAGGAGGGTGAAGTGTACCTCGGCCTTGAGTCCTCCTTGACGTGGCCCTCGACACCTCCAAGTCTACCTGTGTGCGAGACGTAAACAACGGATCACGGAGGCGGCGCTGCAGGTGTTGACGCGGCAGGACAACCAGGATGCGGAGATAAACACGAGAGGAAAAGAGAGCAGAGAGGAGAGGAGGAGAGGGCGCGCGCACTTTTGTTATCTGGTAAGAAAGGTGTTGTTTTCCGGACTTCTTGAATGCTATTGAAATGCTGTAAACATCATCCTCCCTCCCTCCCTCCCTTCCTCCGACTCTCTCTCTCTCTCTCTCTCTCTCTCTCTCTCTCTCTCTCTCTCTCTCTCTCTCTCTCTCTCTCTAAGTCTCCCTCTCTCTAAGTCTCCCTCTCTCTAAGTCTCCCTCTCTCTAAGTCTCCCTCTCTCTGTATGTCTCTCAGACGAAAAGTCAAAAGAGGTCGACTTGCCAGAATTCTTAACTTCTGATTTATCCATTCATTGACTCTAATTCAATTCCCCTCCCCCCCGCCCCCTTTTTTAGAGCAAAAATAATTCACACCAGTTCTCAATCACGGGGCATAATTCAAAGCTTCGGGGAAATGCCTACCTGCTTTCATTTTCCCTCTCCCTCTCCTTCTACCCCCCATTTCCTCTCTCTCCTATCCTTCCTATCTCCCTATCCCACGTCCCATCACTTACCCTCCCCAGTCTCCCCCTCCCCCCATTCCCTTCCTCTCTCCCCCTGCCCCCCTTCTCCTCCCTCTCTCCCCCTGCCCCCCTTCTCCTCCCTCTCTCCCCCTGCCCCCCTTCTCCTCCCTCTCTCCCCTGCCCCCCTTCTCCTCCCTCTCTCCCCCTCCCCCTTTCCTACCCCCCCCCCCCGAAGACGGAGCCCAACCCCAATTCCAAACCCGGCAGCGTCACTGTCCCAGGCAACCTTTAACCTTCAGTGCAGTCCTCACCCACACCGACGCTTACTCTCCTCGCTCCTCTTCCTCTTTCTCTCCTCTTTCTTTCTCTCTAGCTCCTCTTCCTCTTTCTCTCCTCTTTTTTTCTCTCTAGCTCCTCTTCCTCTTTCTCTCCTCTTTTTTTCTCTCTAACTCCTCTTCCTCTCCTCTTTTTTCCTCTCTTCCTCTTCCTTTCTTTCTCTCTAGCTCCTCTTCCTCTTCCTTTCCCCTTTCTTTCTCTCTAGCTTCTCTTCCTCTCCTCTCCTCTTTCTTCCTCTCTTGCTCCTCTCCTCATATCTTCATCGTTTCTTTTCCTTTACTATCTCTCTCTCTCGGTGTCTTATGTTCTTCTTTCTTGCCTTTCTTTATCTCTCTCTCTCTCTCTTATTGCCCTTGGTCTTCTCTTTTCATTTATTTTTCTCTTACTCTCCCTCCCCACTTTCTTGTCTCTCTTAATTCCCCAACTCTTCGCTCTTACTCCTTCATTCCTCTTACCTTCTCTCTCTTCCCTTCCTTTGTCTATTCTCTTTCTATCTGTTCTAATATATTTTTCTCTTCTCATGTTTGGCTGTTTGTTGGCCCTGATTTACCCACTTCGCTGTCTTGTCTTCTTCACTTCCTCTCCTTCATGTTATCATCTTTGTCTCCCTGTTTATGTCACTATTCATCCGTTTCTTTTCACTTTGACTTTCACTCTATGTACTTCCTCTCTCATTTATTCAACTCTCTGCCTTTCTATCCCTCTCCCTGTTTCTCACTCCTTTTTTTCTTAGTCCTTTCACAACATTCAATTTACTCTTTTCAGCTTTTTCTCTCTTTTACTAATTTCAACATTTATCTCTATTTATCGCTTCTTTTCTGTATTTGTCCTTCTCCATTTTTTCCCTCTTTAATTCACTCTATTCCTGGTCTTTCTACCGTTGCGTTACTTTATCGCTTCCTCTCTCTCTTCCTCACTTCTCTGCCTCTCTTCCTCTCTCATTTTCTCACTTCTCTGTCTCACTTCCTCTCTCTCTTCCTCACTTCTCTGTCTCTCTTCCTCTCTCTCTTTCCTTCTCTTTCCACTAGGCACACACACCAAACATATTAGGCTCACGCTCTCTTTAACTTGCTCATTATCTCTCAAGATGTCGCCTCCAAGTCACTCATCAGATATCTTGAATCTTTTTTCTTCTTCTTCTTCCAAGTTTATGAAAAAAGGGAAAGGTGGAAAGAAAGTATAAATAACTCTAAAATTGCGGAAGATTTTTGGTTTAAAAATTTTTGACGTCTCCCTGCATCTCCCTTATTTCCTGCTCTTTCTCTCTCCCTTTTCTCTCTGTCTGTCTCTCCGTCTGTCACTACCTCCTCCTTTTCTATTTTATTCATCTTCATCTTATATTTATACGACTTATCTTTCTCTCTTCCCTTCCTTCCCTCCCTCCCTTTCCCCCCATCCCCCTAACTCCTTTCCTTTCCCCTCTTCCCCCTCCTCCCCTTTCCCTTCTTCTTCCTCCCATTCCCCCTCCTCCCCTTTCCCTTCTTCTTCCTCCCATTCCCCCTCCCTCCTTCCCCCTCCTCCCTCCCTTCCTTTCCCCTCCTCCCTCCCTCCCATTTCCACTCTTCCTCCTCCTCCCCTTTCCCTTCTTCCTCCTCCCATTCCCCCTCCCCTTCCCTTCCCCTCTTCCCTCCCTCCGTCTCTTTCCCCTTTTCCTTCTCCCTCCCTCCCTCCCTCCCTTTCCCCTCTCCCTCCTTCCCTCCCTCGCCCTCCCCGCCCGCCGAGGACACAGAGGCCCAAAGGTCAAGCCACGGGCGCGCCAGGTGAGACCCCTCGTCACCACCCGCCTTCAACGCTGATTAAAGGGACGATCGCGGTCCCGATGTCACACGATCGGCCAACCTTTCGACGCAAATTAGATTCGAGGGAAGCGTGTGGTGGAGTGGAAAGGAAGGCGGGGGGGGGGGGAGGGGGGGAGGAGGAGGGGGAGGAGGAGGAGGAGGAGGAGACGGAGGGAGACGGAGGAAGGGGGAGGAGGAGGAGAGGGAGACGGAGGAAGGGGGAGGAAAGGAGGAGGAGGAGGAGAGAGGGTGAGTGGAAAGGAAGGGGGTAAAGTAGAGGGAGAGGGGGAGGGAGGAAAGGGGAAGTGGACGGGAGAATGAAGGGGAGAGAGGAAAGAGGAGGAGGAGGAGGAGGAGGAGGAAGGTAGGGAGGAAGAAGCAGATGCAAGAGGGAGATGAGGAATTAAGTAGAATCGGAATATAGATAATAAGATGGATATATAGATCAGTACATAGACAAATAGTTAAACAGACAAACAGGTAAACAACTACAGACATAAACTCTGGCAGTCACAATAAATGATAAAAGCACAAAAAGAGAAGAAAAAGAAAGAAAGAAGGAAAGACAGAGAGGTGGACTATGGCCGGAAGCAAAACCTAATACCCTGTTGTAACTCATAATGCGAGGGAGGGGTGGGGCAGGGAGGGCAGGGAAGGGAGGGGATGAAGGGAGGGGACAAGGGACAGGGAAGGGAGGGGGGAGAGGGGAGATGAGGCTGGGCTGGGAAGCGAGGGAGGTGGGAGATGTAGGGAGAGGGAGGGGGAGGGGGAGGGGGAGGGGGAGAGTGAAAGTGAGAGTGAGAGTGAGAGAGGGAGGGGAGAGTGAGAGTGAGAGTGAGAGTGAGAGAGAGAGTGAGAGAGAGAGAGAGAGAGTGAGAGAGAGAGAGAGAGTGAGAGAGTGAGAGAGTGAGAGAGTGAGAGAGTGAGAGAGTGAGAGAGAGAGAGAGAGAGAGAGAGAGAGAGAGAGAGAGAGAGAGAGAGAGAGAGAGAGAGAGAGAGAGAGAGGAAACGGAAGAAGAAGAGGGAGAGGGAAAGGAAGAACGAGCGGTTAAAAAAAGAAAAAAAAAAAGATTAAGAGAAAGAGGGAGAGAAAGAGAAAGAGAGACAGAACGAGTGAATGTGAGCCAACGAACAAGAGACGAGGAACAAACGAACGAACAAATATGCGAACGAGAGAGAGAGAGACCGAGGGTAGAGGAGCCGAGAGGAGCCGAGAGCAGCGGCAGAGCGGCCCGGCAAATCCTTCCCTTATCGATGGTGTCAGGAACGAAGTGATTTATCGGACTATTTTCCCTCGGCTCCGGCGCAAAGCTCTATCTCACTCGCGGATGAATAGAGCTCCATTTCATGATTAGAGCCCTGTTCGTCCCGCCCGCTCCCGAATTACACTTTAAATGCTCATCAAAATTCATCGCCTACCGGGGGGGGGGGGGGGGGGGGGGGAACACACACCATCTGTCATCATCACACTGACACTTGACTGACATCATTTCTCAAACGACAAGACGTACAATCATTTCCACGAGTCGTATCCATATTACTGTTATTACCATTACTATAAATACCATCATTACTACTACCATCATATATACCACAACTATGATTACTGCTATTACCATCATTATTAAAAAAAAAAAAAAATCAGTTATTATATTCACCAACATGTTCACTATCTCTAATATAATAATAATCACCCGTTTTCTATCAATGTCATGAGAACGACCCAGATAAAGTAAAAATCATTTTTAAAATAAATGCAAATCTCAAACCGTGCAGGGCTAGACAAAGGCGCAGAGATTAGAGATAAAAGTATTCTGACCAAGCTAACCTCCCCGGGGTCACCGAGGTCATGAGAACATTATAGGGACGGGGAAAAAAATAGTGGGGGGGGGGGTCTTCTTCATTTCCACCTGGAAGTATAACATTATCCGATATAATTCACAATCTCGCTCTCAAAATCTTATATATGCACAATCATTTCTATAAAATAAATAAAATAAAACTCAACAATGCAACATAAAAAATAAAAAAAAAAACTCACACCCAACGCAACAGTTTCCAAATAAAACATTATATACAAATACACAAACACATATTTGCAAGAGTCACCCCTACTCGCTAACATCCGTTTTTTGTGACGTGTCATTCCGAGCAACTCTTTCCCCGAGAGGCAGCAGCGTCGCCGCCCGATCATGAAGAAGATAACATTCGATTTAGATGGTAATATACACTTTTCTGACCGCGGGAGGCGAGGAAACCTGGCTGCTGATGATGAGGCGAAGAGGAGGAAGGGAAAGAGGGAGGAAAGAGGAGGAGGAGAGAATGGAAAGGGGAAAGAGGAAAGACTGGAAGGGAGGAAAGAGGAGGAGGAGAGAATGGAAAGGGGGAAAGAGGAGGAGGAGAGAATGGAAGGGAGGAAAGAGGAGGAGGAGAGAATGGAAGGGAGGAAAGAGGAGGAGGAGAGAATGGATGGGAGGAAAGAGGAGGAGGAGAGAATGGAAGGGAGGAAAGAGAAGGAAGGAAGAAAAACAAATAAAAAAACTAAATAAAAACCCCTTTAAACAAACGGCTAAAAGCCCAAAAGAAATTTCGTTTGGGGATTTCCCTCCCTTCAAAAAAGTAAAAGTTAAAAGCAAGAGACGAAAAGGTCAAGATCTGAAGGTCAGGCGAGGCGCCCCTGAGCGAAGCTTTAATCCCAGGGAAAGGGCCCAAGTGTTAACCCCTTTTTTTTTAGAGTCTTTTTTTTAATATCTTCAAAAATCCCAAAACGTTTTTGCCCCCCCCCCTTTTTTTTTTCAAAAGATCATATATTTCATTGCCTATCGTCCCTTTTGGTCTTTTGGTCGATCACACTGACGTAAGTATCTTCTCTTTATAAGTCTGTGTCGTGTCTCTTTCTTTCTCTCTTTTTCTCTTTCAATTTCTTTGTCTGTCTGTCTGGCTCTCATCTTCCTCTATTTCCCCGCTCTACCCCATTCCCTTCCTTCTTCCTCCCTATCCCCCTTCTCCCTCTCCTCCTCTCTCCCTCTCTTCCCCAACCCGCCTCCCCAGTTTTTTCCTCCCCCCACACCCTCCCCCCCTTTCCCCTCCCCCCAAAATTAAAATAAACTTTTTTTCAAGAAAAATTTTCCTCCAAAAAATTTAAATGGCCGGGTGTGACCCTTTTGCTGTGAAGGGGCCCCCGAGGGGGAGGGGGGGGGGGAGGGGGAAAGGGGGAGGGGGGAGGAGGGGGAAAGGGGGAGGGAGGGGGAGGGGAGGGGAGGGAAGGGGGAAAGGGAAGGGGGGGGGAGGGAAAAGGGGGGGAAAGGGGGAAGGGGGAGGGGGAAGGGGGGGGGAAAAAAAGGGGGAAGGGGAGGGGAGGGAGGGGGGAAGGGAGAAAAGGGAGAGGGGGAGGGGAGGGAGGGAGGGAGAAAAGAGAGAGAAAAGAGAGAGAAGAGAGAGAGAGGAGAGAAGAGAGAGAGAAGGGGCCCGAGAAACAAACAAGAAGAGAGGGAGAAAAAATCCAACCAAGACCAAATTTAGACAGACAACTGAAAGAAAGATGAAGACCCGAGAAACCGATAGAAAAAAAAAAAAAAAAAAAAAAATCAAAAACAAAAAAAAAAAAGAGAAGAGAGAGAGAAAGAGAAAGAGAAAGAGAGAGCCCTGCAGGTGAAAATCAATCCCGGACCGGCACCCGCGAGGAAACACACGAGGCAAGGAATGAGCTCTCTCTCTCGCGCCCAACGCTAGAAATGGGTTACGAGGGTGGGGGGTGGGGGGGGGTGATAAATAGATGCACGGAAATAATCATAATATGAATAATGTGAACAAAAAAATAAATGGATATTAATAGATCGTGCAGAATTAATCACTACACGCATTTCAATGACACAAGGACAAAACATTAAAATAGTAATAAACCGACAAAAGAGTAATAAATAAATGCATATATTAATAAAATTAATGAAATGGATATAATAAACTATGGATAACCGAGATATGGCGTGAGAGGTGAAAGAATGGATGTGGCAATCATATTAATCTCTCTCTAAGGTTGAGAAAAGGAGAAAACAAAAACAAACAAGAAAAAAAAGAGAAGATAAAAAAGAAGGAGAAAGAAAGAAAACATAACAAGAAACTCGGCCAAAGAAGGCACGCCAAGTCTACGGGTTTGCACTTCAGATTTCATCCAAGTCGTCCGCATGCGTTCCATCCCTTTCATCTTCAAGGAGGTAAGGAAGAATAGGAAGAAGAAGAAGAAGAGGAGGAAGGAGAAGAAGAAGAAGAAGAAGAAGAAGAAGAAGAAGAAGAAGAGGAAGGAGAAGAAGAAGAAGAGGAAGGAGAAGAAGAAGAAGAAGAGGAAGAAGAAGAGGAAGAAGAAGAGGAAGAGGAAGGAGAAGAAGAAGAAGAAGAAGAAGAAGAGGAAGGAGAAGAAGAAGAAGAGGAAGGAGAAGAAGAAGAAGAAGAAGAGGAAGGAGAAGAAGAAGAAGAGGAAGGAGAAGAAGAAACATAACAAGAACTCGGCCAAAGAAGGCACGCCAAGTCTACGGGTTTGCACTCAGATTTCATCCAAGTCGTCCGCATGCGTTCCATCCCTTTCATCTTCAAGGAGGTAAGGAAGAATAGGAAGAAGAAGAAGAAGAGGAAGGAGAAGAAGAAGAAGAGGAAGGAGAAGAGGAAGAAGAAGAGGAAGAAGAAGAGGAAGGAGAAGAAGAAGAAGAGGAAGGAGAAGAAGAAGAAGAGGAAGGAGAAGAAGAAGAAGAAGAAGAGGAAGGAGAAGAAGAAGAAGAGGAAGGAGAAGAAGAAGAAGAGGAAGGAGAAGAAGAAGAAGAAGAGGAAGGAGAAGAAGAAGAAGAGGAAGGAGAAGAAGAAGAAGAGGAAGGAGAAGAAGAAGAAGAGGAAGGAGAAGAAGAAGAAGAGGAAGGAGAAGAAGAAGAAGAAGAAGAAGAAGAAGAGGAAGGAGAAGAAGAAGAAGAAGAAGAGGAAGGAGAAGAAGAAGAAGAGGAAGGAGAAGAAGAACAAGAGGAATGAGAAGAAGAAGAAGAAGAAGAAGAAGAAGAATGAGAAGAAGAAGAAGAGGAAGGAGAAGAAGAAGAAGAGGAGGAAGGAGAAGAAGAAGAAGAGGAAGGAGAAGAAGAAGAAGAGGAAGGAGAAGAAGAAGAAGAAGACGAAGGAGAAGAAGAAGAAGAGGAAGGAGAAGAAGAAGAAGAGGAAGGAGAAGAAGAAGAAGAGGAAGGAGAAGAAGAAGAAGAAGAAGAAGAGGAAGGAGAAGAAGAAGAAGAAGAAGAAGAAGAAGAGGAAGGAGAAGAAGAAGAAGAAGAGGAAAGAGAAGAAGAAGAAGAAGAAGAAGAAGAAGAAGAGGAAGGAGAAGAAGAAGAAGAAGAAGAAGAAGGAGAAGAAGAAGAAGAAGAGGAAGGAGAAGAAGAAGAAGAGGAAGGAGAAGAAGAAGAAGAGGAAGGAGAAGAAGAAGAAGAGGAAGGAGAAGAGGAAGAAGAAGAGGAAGGAGAAGAAGAAGAAGAAGAAGAAGAAGAAGAAGAAGAGGAAGAAGAAGAAGATGAAGAAGGAGAAGAGGAAGAAGAAGAGGAAGGAGAAGAAGAAGAAGAAGAGGAAGGAGAAGAAGAAGAAGAGGAAGGAGAAGAAGAAGAAGAGGAAGGAGAAGAAGAAGAAGAGGAAGGAGAAGAAGAAGAAGAGGAAGGAGAAGAAGAAGAAGAGGAAGGAGAAGAAGAAGAAGAGGAAGGAGAAGAAGAAGAAGAGGAAGGAGAAGAAGAAGAAGAGGAAGGAGAAGAAGAAGAAGAGGAAGGAGAAGAAGAAGAAGAGGAAGGAGAAGAAGAAGAAGAGGAAGGAGAAGAAGAAGAAGAGGAAGGAGAAGAAGAAGAAGAAGAGGAAGGAGAAGAAGAAGAAGAGGAAGGAGAAGAAGAAGAAGAGGAAGGAGAAGAAGAAGAAGAGGAAGGAGAAGAAGAAGAAGAGGAAGGAGAAGAAGAAGAAGAGGAAGGAGAAGAAGAAGAAGAAGAAGAAGAAGAAGAAGAAGAAGAAGAAGAAAAAGAAGAGGAAGGAGAAGAAGAGATGGGAGGAAAGGTGGGAAGAGGATGGGAAGAGAGTGAGAGAGAGAGAGAGTGAGAGAAAAACAGGGAAGGGATGGAAAACGCGAAAGAGGGACGAAGGATAATTCTGCTTCTCAATTTCTTAGAGGGAAAAAATAAAATAGCGAGAAACTGTTTCCTAAATAAAGGGAGGGGTAGAGAAGGGGGGGGGGTATCAGTGGGCATAAAGAGAGAGAAAAATCCCCTTTTGGCCATCAGTGGGCTTCGGTAATTCCTTGGTATGCGTTATTCCTATATTCTTCTCTCGGCCAGCAGCTGCGCACCCTCGACCGAAGGAGAGGAGAGGAGAGAACAACGGAGAAGTGAGCGATGATGATAGAGAAAGAAGGAGAGAGAGAAAGAGGGCGACAGGGAGGGATGGAAGAAGGGATGGAAGAAAGGATAGGCGGATGGATGGATATGGGGGGAGGGGGGGAGGGGGGGAGAGAGGGCGGGAGGGAGGATACCTTACTTATGTAGTTAGTTACGTAGAAACAGAGACATGAGAAAGGAAGAATACGGGATAAAACAGAGAAGGGGAAAGGGGAAGGAGATGATGGGAAATAAATAAATAAATAAATAAATAAACAGTGTTGCGACTCTCGGGAAATTCAGAAAATCCGCGTCATTATTTGTCTCCGTTAGCTGCGCAGGGAAGCCACTGGCGTCCTCCTCCGAGAGCTTGCAATAAGGGCATGGTTGACGACAATGCGCGAGGAAGGGGAGAGGAGGGAGGAGGGGAGGGAGGAGGAGAGGGGAGGGGTGAGAGTGGGAAGAGGGGAGGAGTGAGAGTGGGGAGAGGGGAGGGGTGAGAGTGGGGAGAGGGGAGGGGGTGAGAGTGGGGAGAGGGGAGGGGTGAGAGTGGGGAGAGGGGAGGGGTGAGAGTGGGGTGAGAGTGGGGAGAGGGGAGGGTGAGAGTGGGGAGAGGGAGAAATGGGATAGCGATACAGAGGAGAGGGAGGAAAGTGTCGGGGACGAAGGCGGGAGGGGAACGTTATTTTAGCTATTGTCTTGGTAATGTCTGACGAACGTATCTAGCCGACCGACGAGATTGCGTAAAACTTTTTTCACTGAAATACATTATTCGAAATGTTTAAGAAAAAAAAGCGGTTCTCTCAAGACAAAATCCTTTGCGTACGTGACAATCTCGCCCTGAACAGCCCTCCCATCTTTCACGCCCTCGGGAGACGCCCGCCATGTCCTTAGGCCTTCTCCCTCGGGGCGCCCACACGCGCGGGCGCCACTCCCTCATAACCCTCCTTAAAACTCCTCTTCTCCAGGCAAATCCTTCCTCCTCCACTACTTTGCTGTAACGAGGCAAGTTCGGTGGGCTCAGGCGCTCCGAAGAAGCGTCTCCTTCTCCGTCAGCGTCTCCGCCAGGGCCCCCTAAGCCGCGGTCACGAGGGGCGGAGAGGGCCAGTTAATAACACGCCTGCCTGCCCGTGATATTGCTCTAAGCCCCGAGCGATGCTCCGGCCGGACGCGAACACAGGGCGAGACGAGAAAACCTCCTAAATCATAGGAAGCATCGAGGAAATCCTACCCCCTCCCCTTCCTCCCCTTTATCCTCTCCTCTCCTTCCTCCCCCTTTTTCCCTTTATACCCCCCCCCCCCCTGTCGCACGCCGGAGCGGTTGCACACGAGATCGGCTATTCTCGGGTCTTAAGGATGCTCATGACGTCAGAGTGCCATTAATGTTATCAGATTTCTGGTGTCTCCGCCTGGGGCTGCCGCCGCCTCCCTTATCGGGCCCCGCGCTGCAAGGGACGCGCGGCACAGGATGCTCCTTTATGTCCTCGCCGCCCTACCCATCACGACCAAGGGCCCTCGAGAAGCCCTGGAGGAGGCGAGGTCCGGCCATGAATCCTAATGCCCCAGACGACCCCCTCCCCTCGCGGCAGTCTTCCTCCCTCGTGTCGCCGTGGGAACTTCATCCGCCACAGCCGCATTCGTAGCCCCGTCTTGCTGCGACCCTCGTCGACGGCCAGCCAGTACTTTTCTATCCAAAAAGCTTTTATAAGAAATCAAAGAGGTGTTAAAGTATCTTTTTTCAAACACGCAATCGCGCTTACAGAGTGCCACCAACGGCCGCACTAATGGCTCCCATCGCTCTGGCCATGACAAGGCCTAACCGCACTCCCCACTCGTTGCCACCGGGCTGTTTCCCTTCCCCTCTCATCCCCTCAACTCCACTTTCCCTTCTCTCCTTCACTCTTCCCCCTCCCTTTCCCCATTCCTCCCAGACCCTTCCCCTCTCCTTCCCTTCCCCTTCCCCGCTCCTCCCCCCTCTTCCCCATCCCTCACCATCACCGCCAAATGGCTATCCTCCAGAACCCTCCCCCCCCCCTCGCACTTGAGGTCCCCTACATACCACCGCGGGCGATATAAGTGCCGCCGTGACGTCATGAATAGGAGGCGGACGGGAAGCACAGGGGAAGAAGAGAAGGGGGAAAGAGAAAAGGGGAAAGGGAAGGAGAGGGGAAAGAGAAGAAGGGGAACCTCCCAACGAGAGCGTTTCGAGTTATATCGACATATTAACTGACAGGATTCTTTTATCTCTCCGTCTCATCCTGCCCTCCTCTCCCTCCCCCTCTCCTCCCAAGTCCTTAGGAGACAAGGTGAGGTGGGGTGGGCGGGGGAGGGAGGAGGAGGAGCAGGAGGAGGAGGGGACCCATAGCCTCCCTACCCCTATCCCACTCCTTCCCTTTCCTCCTCCTCCTCCTCCTCCTCCTCCTCCTCCTCCTCCTCCTCCTCCTCCTCCTCCTCCTCCTCCTCCTCCTCCTCCCACTCAACAATACGTTACGTAAACACACTCACTCCACCCCCCCCCACCCCAACCTCCCACCCCCATCCTCCTGGCGCCGCCCTGTTTAGTTCCTTTACCTTTCGCCCTCAATGTCACGTGACAGACCTCGGGGCCGACTCTCCACCTCGGGGAAAACTTCTCGAGGCGTTAGTGTCAACTCCACGTGTCAATTATGTCCTCGCACAGACACGGCCCGGCGCTCAATTTTCCTCCCCCCTCCCCTCCCCCCTCCCCCTCCCCCTCTTCAGACCCTCTCAACCCCCCCCCCCCTCTTTCTCCTGTCCTTCTCATCCCCTCCACCACCTCTTCCTCTTCCCACCTTTGATCCTCTTTCCATACTTTTCCCGAATTGTGTCAATGGGAGAGGGAAAGGGAGATGAGGGGGGGGGGGGAGGAGGAGGAGGAAGAGGAGGATGGGAGAAAGAGGAGTAGAGGCATGAGGATATGGAGGAGGAACAGGATCAGGATTAGGATGAGGATGAAGAAGAGGAGGGGGGGGGGGAGCGGGGACGAAGAGAAGGAGGAGGAGAAGGAGGAGGGGCAGAGGAGGAGGAGGATAGGAGGCGGAAACCTTCCCTTCAACCAGCCAGTACATCACAGGGCTTCCCGCAGAACGCCTCGAAGATAATTTAGACAATAAACTCCGCCCTTCCTAATAAACCTTCCCTCCTTCCCTCTTCCGCCTTCTCAGCGACAAAAATAATTCCATTACAAGCATCCTCTTCTTCACCGAGATGCACCACCCTTGCCCGGGCACTCTCGTCCCCTCCCGCACCCTCTTACCCCTCCCCCCTCCCCCTATTTCCCCCTACCTCCACCCCCACTAAATCCCCCCGCCGCCCGAGAAAATTAACTTC